>NW_024108689.1:0-147282 GCF_000738735.6 Corvus cornix cornix
TGTTTAGCACAGGTGTCTAATGACACACTGGTACTGAGAGATGCAGGTGGTACATCTGCGATGCCTGTTCATTTCTTTACATGTCAAAGAACTTTAAAACCACATAAGATTTCTGTGAGCCCCACTGGGATTGTATTAGTGAAACCAGTATGGCCTGAGTCCTCTGACATTTATTTTTTGAATACTACATATAACTTCATTACATGTATTGTTACAGGGTACAGCTTTGGCCTCTGTCAATTAGCACTTTCTCAGATCATCTCCTTCGTGAAGTAGGGCTTGTTCCAAGAAGGCAAGGTGAATGAAGCCACTATTTGGGGGATGGAGTGTATTTTTTTGGATCTGAGCTGAGCCATCCATGCTCCTTACAATGAGAAGGAGATGTGGGTTTGGTTTTTTTGTTTGTTTTTAGTTGTGTTTGGGGTTTCTGGGGGGGCATGTGCGTGTGTGGGTTGTTTTGTTGTGTTGATTGATTTGGTTTTGTTTGTTTGGGGTGGGGTTTTTTTTAATGTGTTTCAAATATAGACAGTGAGGCTGGGTCTTAGATCTGACCTGCTGTTCTTTTGTAAATGCTTTTGTTCTTGCTTTTGTAAATGCTGCCCTTTTGTCACGTTATTTTACAACTAAATAAGTACCTCTGTGATATAAATTGTATCCTCATGATGTAGACTGTCTGGTCTGCTGGGTGAAATACCTCTCTTTAAAAAACTTGATCTGTATAACATGCTAATGGCATATGGTCACTTACTAATTATTAGTTATGTTGATATTGTTACTGCAAAGTAATATAAAGTAGGAAAATACATTAAAGATGTTTATTAATTTGCTTTTCTCCACAGAAAATCAGTTTAAAACTTTATGTTAAATGAGAAAATAGAATGGGAAAAAAAGTGGCATCAGCAACATTTAATATCGCACAAAAGACCAGTGGTCAGTGAAACCTCTTATTAACATGCACTTTTTAAGGGTATGTATTCAATCTTTACCAGGCCTTCCAGCCTTGCAGAGAAACATTGGGCTGGAAGGGAATGTTGCTCCATTTGAATGCCCACCACAGCTCATTTCAGAATATAGGGGGCAAAAAAGCACTTAAAAATGACGATACTTTATCATTTTACTCACTAGCTGCTGTAATATTTATCACTTAAAAAAAATTACTTCAGTATTGTAGAAAAAACCAGTTAGGGATAGGATATTTGAGGATAGGATAGTTGCTTGTGAACTGGAAAGCCCCTAATATTTGACAAATGCTTTTGAATGAAGTTTGGCAGAACAGTGCTAAAAGAAGTGCAGTCGGTCCCTTTCTCAGGGTTTCAAGTGCCTGGCTGAAGAGATTGGAGTCAGAGTGGAGAGAAAACATTATCTAGGGCAGAGTGAAAACTCCCAAGTATTGAGAGGGCATTTGTTGCTGATTAAACAATGCTGGGATTAAAAAGAGGAGCATTTTTTTCATGCTATGGGACTTCAATTTCCTCTACACATTAATACAGTTCAGAACTTGGAGAAAAATACAAAATTACCTGAGATTCTCTGGTTCAGTCCAACACTTCCCCCCTTCTGCGGTTTATTTAGAACTCCTAATTTTCACATCTCAGGTGAAATTGCATCTCGGGATTTCTCTTCAACCCTAAGCATTCCAGCTTGGTGCTCCTGGTTCCCTTTGCTATTCCTGCCCCAGGGAGAGCCGGGACAGCCCCGCCGTGGCTTTACCGGGGGGTCACACCCCTTTAGCCCCGTACCTCCAGTGCCGTGGAGAACTTGGCCGCGGCTGCTGCGAAATCGCGCTGCGTGTACCGAGCGCTGCCGTCCCGCAGGGCGGCCTGGAGCGCAGCGCCAGCGCGGTGCCACACGCTGTCCCCTGCGGCTGGGGCAGGAGCCTGGCCCGCTGCTGCTGCCACTGCAGACATCAGCGGCTCGCCAGGCTCCGCCTCAGTGTCCGCCTCATCAGCGCCGATCAGCTCCGCTTCTATTTCCCTGAGTCTGGAGAGAGGAATGGGAAGCGGAGGGCCCGGGAATGTCCCTGTGCCGCTCTCTGCTGGCGTTTCTGCGTTTGTCCCGGACAGATTTCCATGGCTTTCTGCTTTATCTGCGCCACTCTGCGGTCGTTCTTTGTGCTCTTCTGCCTCCTGCAAGAGAAGGAGCAGGAGGTGAGAGGAGAATCGTGGGATTTAAAGTCATTTCAGAGAACCCCAGCATGGTTTGGGTTGCAAGGGACCTCAAGGATCATCTCATTCCACCCCCTGCCATGGGCAGGGTCACCTTCCACTATCCCAGGTCACTCCAAGCCCCGTCCAGCCTGGCCTTGGACACTTACAGGGATGGGGCAGCCACTGCTTCTCTGGACAGCCTGTGCCAGGGCCTCAGCACCCTCACAGCCAAGAGTTTCTTCCTAAAATCCAATCTAAATCTCTTTCACCTTAAAGCCATTCCCCTTTGTCACAACTTGCCTTTGCAAAATGTCCCAGGAAAGCTTTGTTTTGTTTCCAGAAGCGATTTCGGAAAATACTTTACCATGGATTTTAGCACCAAATAGGGTGACATGAAGGGGCAATATGTTACAATTAGTTGCCTTTCATTCTTTTAACTTTACTGGATGCATTGGGATAAATAGATTTGGAACATATTATTGAATTAAATTGAATGAAGAAAAGAAAACAGAATGAAATAAAATGCAAGTATCTGGGAAAAAAATGTCTTCTCATAGTCCTGAGTGGAGATCTAATGTTCCTTCTCTGCCTTATCCTGCTAAAAGGAGGGCAGGTATTCCGTCCTATGAATCGCTCCAAACCGAGCCTAGGCACACTTGTGAGACGGCGTCCAAGAGCAGGCGTTTGCTTTATTCGGTGCCGGCTGTGCGGGGATCGCTCCTCCTAGCACACACCCACCCCAGGCACACGGCAGATTACCATGTACGGTTACATTTTATGTATATTCATTATTTGCTTTAGAAAAGGTGTGGTTATGCAAACTATTTTTTGGAACTCATTATTATCATTAGCACACGCAGAGCACAGGGCTCCCTGGTGGTTGTGCTGAGGAAGGCTTCAAGTCTTCCTCAGGGGGTGTCTTGATGAAGGCCGTGTGTCTTCTCCACTGTGCGCTTTTCACCTTTCTCCTCTAGGCATGCACAGTCTCTGCTGTTTCAGCAGTTTCTTCCCTGGTTTTAGCAAGCTTTGTCCTTCATTCTTGCAAGTTTTGTCTTGCCAAGTTACATTCCGTGTCAAGCTTATGGCTAACATTTGCTAACTTTTAACACTGTATCTTATGCTTTCATAATGCTTTCACAAGGACAGTGATCTTAACCCTTTCACCTATTCCAAAGTACCACCTGAGATGCCTCTTCTGATCCCAACAAGAATGGGTGGTCACTGATGGAGAACCAATTTTAAAATCTACTTAAACCTATGAAATCTATTTCTGCACTGAGCACATTGAATATGCTTAGGACATGGATTCCTGTGACCACAGCAGAATTAAATAGTGCCATCTGAGATCAGATTCCTCTTATAGTTGTACATGTTCACTGTCAAAGACGTTGTTAAACTGACCAAGCAGAGGAAAGAAGTCTCCTCTGAGGTACAGTGGGGATCCAGAAGTCAGGCACGGAGAAATGAACCCCACCCAGGGACAGGAGAGCCATGGCTGAGCAGCTTCCCCTTTGCAGGGTTCCTGCAGTTCCTTTCCCTTAAGTCCCATTGCAAAACGGTCCTGAGTCAGCTCAGCAGAGTTGTACTCACCTCAGAGGCTGTTGAGGAAGATCCCTGTTGAGAAGACATGGGAGAAGGGAACTGCTGGCTCACTCCAAGCTCCTGGACCACCTGGAAGAATACAGGGATGAGCACACTCACGTTTGCATGGCTGTCCCTGAGGCAGTTGGTCCTAAATGTTTTCCCAGCCTTCCTCAGCTCAGGAATTCCAGCTTAGCTCTTCCTCCCCTCCTTAGGAATCCTTTCAGCCCCAGAGTTTGAAAATGAAACAACCTGCAGGAACTGTCTTACCTGATTAGAACACCAGAAGGGAAGTTGTTCAGAGCCCCATCCAGCCTGACCTTGAATATTTCCAGGGCAACCCCTGTTTGCTGTGGGCAACCTGTGCCAGGGCCTCTCCACCCTCCTCACCATTCCTCCTCCAGGGAGGAATTTCTTCTCACTATCCAATTGAACCCTGCCCTTTGTCAGTTGGAAGCCATTCCCCCTTGTGCTGTCCCTGCAGGTCCTTGCAAAGTCCCTCCCGGGCTCTTCCTGAGTCCCTTCAGGTGCTGGAAGGAGCTCTAAGGTCTCTCCCAAGCCTTCTTCAGGCAGAGTGGTCCCAGCTGTCCCAGCCTTTCCCATAGCAGAAGTGCTCCAGCCCCCTGAGCACCCTCTGATCCTTCCTGTGGGCTCCTCTGGGCCGCAAGGAATCATCTGGGAGGGGACTGGGAGAAACCCATTGCAGCCTCTGGCAGGTGCTGAGGCTGGCTGTAAACTGGGGTGCTGGCAATGCAGTGAAAAGCTGCTCCCTCGTTAGTGGCCGTGGTGATGGGAGGAGGAGATGTGGGTGTGCCCTGGCATGGCCAGGAGTCCCCGTCCCCTGCCAGGCCTGTCCCCAGGCCAGCACCAAAGCTGCCGCCAGCTCTGGAACAGCCCCCCGGGAATGCCCTGTTGTTCCCAAAGGGAACTGTTCCCCGTGGGACAGCCCAGGCCCACGCAGAGCCCCTCTGGGCCTGGCACAGGGAGAGCTGCCCCTTCCCCACTCACCTGCTGGGGCTCCATCAGCCGTTCTGGCAGTTGCTGGGCTCCAGTTCCACATCCAGGGCGGTTGGAGAGTCCCCGCCCCAGCCCAACTGCTCCCTGCCCCAGCACCTGCCCCCCCAGCCCTTCCCCAGCCCCCCAGGCCCCACGGCCTGGCCACCCCAAACACGATGGGGCACATCGGGCACCGCTCCTGCTCCGCAGCTGCTGCTCGGGAAGGGGGGAACGGCTCCAGGCCCAGGTCCACTGAGGGCAGTCAGGAGCTCCCAAATCAATCCCTCCTTCCCCTCCTGGGCTTCACCTGCAGCTGGGCAGGGGCTGACACTGCGCTGGGCTTGTGCTTGTGCTTAAAATGATCCCAAAGACCATTTTCCTGTGGGGGAGCAGCTGTCACTGTGCAATTGGTGGCTGAAAGGGATGTGACCCAGGTGCGGACATGTCTCTGTCACTTCAGACAGCGTGTCTCTGGTTTTCAGAGCCGCTGAACACAACTCTGCTGAAGTTAAACACAGGCTTTGCTGTCAATCACTTTGAAAACCAAACTCAGAATTTGTAACAGCTCTCCTCTTGTCTCCGCCTGCTGTTGTCCATAATTAGATTGAAGATTTTTTTAGATTTTCGTGTGAAAGGGCGTTTCAATGTGTTCTTCCTGCAAGTATTGCAGGCAAGTGACCAATTTTACTTGTGCCTTACTTTCAAGCCTGGGAGTATCTGCCTTTCATTAAAGTCATTTTTAAATGCACCTCAAAGCTTAAATAACTCAAAGCATCTTTCTTCCCAGCAAGAATATAATAGGTCTTTGGTTCAATCTGCCTTAAAAAAAATTGAGGATGACCATGAAAAATATCTTAGAAAATATGAATTTCTTTGTTCCTAATCTGAATGTCCAACTGGACAAACCCTCCTGTGGTTTGGTGCAGAAATTCAAGTCAGATTTCTTTTGTACCTCTGAACTTGCAGGATAATTTGATTGCTTTTTTCAGCAGCCTAATGACAGTAAAAAAAAATGAGGTTTGTCTTTTTGGTATGGTGGGAGTCTTTTATTATTTATTTATTTTTATTTTTCAAGACTCTCAAATCTTGCACTTTATTAATAGTGGCTACAGTAAAATTAAAATAAGACCTTCATTGCAATGGAGAAGTTACAAATTTTGCAGCTGCTTGCCCTGCCCTGTTCTATGTCATTGCTGTGTGTGAAGCCTCTGGGCTTCTGCTTCTGGGGTTCCCTCTTTCACTGGTTTTGGAAATTTGATGGCAGTGCTCACATTTTAGAAAGAAGACTTCATTCCAATTAAATTTATTGCCTGAGCTCTTCCAGTCCAGGTGCTTGAAGCTTGTTTTCTAATGTTGTTGGTTTTCTCAGCTTCTGTTAGTATTTGTGATTTTATAACAAAATGTTCTTGGATGTCATTTTGCAAGATTCTGTAATCAGCTTGCTCTTTTGCTCTTGGATTTCTTAGTGCTGGCTCAGAACTGAACGCAGCATTTTGGGAGGGAACCCGTCAGTCTGAGATAGGATTCTCTCAGCAGCAGCTGTTTTGCACATCTGAACTAAGGTAACAGGAAGCCACGAACTGAATATCCCGCCCATTGCAGAACCCCCAGTGCTCAGTGTGGAGCCAGCTGGTGACATCTCTGCCGTCCCCAGGCCCCGCTGTCTCTGTATCCCTGTGGCTAGTGGGCAGCGGGAGCTGGTGCGATGGGCACGTGGAGATCCTGCAGTGCTGGACATGGGGCAGAGTCCTGGACGAGCAGGGGGACGTGCAGGGCCAGCGTGGTGTGCCGGCAGCTGCGGGACGGCGAGGCAGAGACAGCCGACACTCCCCGAAACCTCAGCGGGACCGGGAGCCGTGGGGCTGTGAGGGGGCCCTGGGCAGGGCACCAGGCCGACCTGGCCCTGTGCAGCACCTCCCTGCCCGAGCGGGCACCGTCTGCAGAGGTCGTGGAGGATGTGGGACTCATTTATTGTGTTTTACTGTTTATCGTGTTTCACCTCCGGAGTTTGGTGGGGCTTTTGGTTTGTGGTTATTTGTTTACTTATTTTATTGCTGGTGGGTTTAGTTTGGAGTTTTGGGAGGGGTAGAGGGGAGGTGGTTCTTTTGTTATTATTTTTAATTAATATCTTTTCAGGTTTTTAATTAGCAGAAACCCTTCCCTGCCTGTTTGCAGCCAGATCTAGGGTGAAAGGAGGTGGAAGTTGGTGCAAAGGAGCTGTGACCTCACTACAGAATTCAGAAGTCTCATGTGACAGAAAGTGAGGCAGGTCCCAGGTAGCCACTGAGAGAAAGGGCCGGGGGCTGGAGGTGATGGGCACAGCTGTCCATCCTGTGTTGGGCCACGAGGAACTGTTTCTCCATTGGTCATGATCTCCTTAGGAAACCCTGGATCAAGGTCAGCTGCACAGTGCTGCTATCATGTCTTCAAAGGGGTCATTGGAATCTTTCTCTCTAATCCTCCAATGTCTAATTAGCTGTATAATCCTTGAGGACTTGACAAAGGGGGTGGGAAGGCAACGACTCATTAGGCCTTTCTTCATTTTAATGAGCCCTGCAGTGTATTTGGTGTTCTGAGTCCAGGATCCTCAGGTCCTGAGAGGAGATAGCAGCAGTCCCTCAAGAAATCCAAGTCAGAAGAGAAACCCAAAGTGTCTTGGAGCATTCAGAGTTGCCACTGAAAGCCCTTTCTGATGGAGCCTCCCAGGGCCTCCTTCGAGCCAGTCACTGGAGGCTGTGATTGCAGGCAGGCAGAGGCACTGGGCAGGTGGCTCTGGTGCTGAGCAAAGCCTTTGTTTGATGGAGCAGAAGGGCCAAGGCCTGAATCCCGGCCTCTGGGACGGGAGATCCTGTCCTTCCCAGAGCCCAGGGCTCTCCCTGGAGGCAGCCTGGGCTGTGAAGGGCAGTGCCCAGGGAAGGACAGCAGTGTAACGGTGCCCAGCGTCCCCAGGGCTGCCTGGACACAGCCCCAGTGCCACGAGGACAACTTGTCTCCTCACAGACCTCACTGGTGCAGACAACTGCCATGGCCAAGGGCACCAAGAGCTCAGGCTCTTGCAGGCAGCTTCAAAGCTCTTGGGGAAGGACCCTCTGGGAAGGCCAGGACGGGGAGTCCTCTTTCCTCATCAGCCTCATCCTCTCTCAAGCACTCAGCCCAGTCCTGTTTGCTCTTTCACCACCACCCCAGGTTTGGATTCCTTTGCACCAGCTGCTGCCTTTCTGAGCCATGGTAATTCTGCCCAGGCCAGCAGTGCCATGAAATGAGTCTCTTCCTTCCATGAGCTCTGCTGGCCTGCTGCTCCTCACACTGTCATCCAAGAGATCCCACCATGAGGAAGAGATTTTTTACACAGAGGGTGGTGACAGCAAGGAACAGGCTGCCCAGGGAGGTGTTGGGTGCCTCATCCTTGGGAACATCCAGAGCCACGTTGGACAGGGCTTTGAGCAGCTTGCTCTGCTTGAAGATGTCCCTGCCCATGGCAGCTGGTTGGACTAGATGGCCTTTAAAGGTCCTTTCCAACCAGGCCCATCCTATGATTCCATCATTCCATGATCCCGTGAGCGACTGCGCTTCAGGATGAGCCATCCTCACCCATCCCTGGGCAGCTGGCACAAGGGACCTTGAGTGCAGAGGGACCTTGACATGCTCAGGGATTTGGCCAATGTAAACGTCCTGGTGATTTTCCCTAATCCCTCAACTCTTAGGTTGAGACTTCAGGAATGTAGTCAAAATGAAGAGGTTTCAACCTAAAGAGACAAATTCAACCACATGGATTTTGGAGACCCAATTCTGCATTCATGCCAACGTATTTAGCTCCTCAGCCTGTCTTCAAGTAGATTCTGCAGAGTCTAGAGCCATGTGCATGGACAGGCACAGTCCCTCCCAGAGGAAGGGTGTATGACCATCTCCTAGGCTGACATGCACATAGGAGGCCACCAGCCCCAGTGCCCACTTGTGCCAGGCCTCCAGGATGGGTGCGACTCATTCAGCAGGACCCTCTATTCCTGCAACAGCTCCTTGGGCTTCCTCTACCCTTCCCAGCGGCTCCCAAAATGCTGGGAGCTTTGCTTTTGGCTTTATCCCTACATCCTGGGGCAAGGTTTGCTAAATTCCTGCTTTGCAACTTGCCCTGTTTCCATGTCCTGTTTGCTGCCTCTTTGTGCTGGAGTTCTGTCTGTTCAGCCAGCAGAGAAGGATGCTTATTTCACGGGAACGTGGAGAAATCCTTCTTGTCCTGGCAGGAAGCTTTCCTGCAAGGCCTGTAAGATCTCCTGAGCTCCTTCAGCCTTCAGAGCTGCCTTTACCATGGCACCTCTTGGATCAGTCTCCCAGTACATCAAATTCTTCTCCTCTGGAGTGCCCTGGCCCACGCCCTGCTGCTGCCCTTGCTCCCTGCCCTTTGGCATGTGAGACGCCCCGATTTCATTGTCATGACAGCCAAGGTGGACACTGCTGACCCCATTCCTGAGCAGCTTCTCCTGTTGGTCAGCTCCAAGTCCCAGTGAGTATCACCTTTCTTAGCCCACCTGGCAGCCCATCCAAGGAGTTGTCCAAAACTCCTTCGGGCTGTTGGCACCCCATTGCTTTGCCTGGCCAGGGAATGCCAGGACAATTCTAGTCCTCCATAGGAACCTGCTCCTTTTCCTGGAGATGTGGGACCACCTCTGGCATTTGTGCCTGACCTCTGACCAGCTCACTCCTGCCTTCTGTCTGCATCAATTGCAATTACGGGAGTTGAGAGAAGACACTCACACCCAGGTGTCTATTCCGTGCACACATGTACAGAGGCAAGAAGAAACTCACCTGCTGTGGCTTAGTGGAAGGTGTGGGATGGGAACTGGGTGTCCCTCAAATGCTGGGAACCCAAACCCAGGATGAGATGCCTCCACTGGCCCATCTGGATCCCTTCCCTCAGCAGGGGTAAAGGAGATCGCATCCTGGGGAGATCACTGCCTGGGTGTCCTGTGCAATAACAAGATGAAAAAGGATATTGAGTTGCAACTTCACCTCTGAGAGGAGGAATGATGCCTCTGGAAATAAGTTAGTCACCCCAGTGCAGGCAGTGAGACCTCAGTGCTCGCTTCAGGCCGTTTGACAGCAGGTTCCCCTGGAGCCCCAGGGACACCTGGCGGGAGCCTCGAAGGTGAGGGGAAAGTGCTGCCTGGGGCTGTTGCTGCGCTGCTGAGCTGGGCTGGGCTCGGGGCTGGAGGCAGCTCCTGGCAAGAGCAGCGCCGCAGAGAGACAGCTCTGCCCAGGAGCAGCTGCTCTGCACAGCCCAGCAGGGCTGGGGCACAGCCGGCAGGCACCCAGGGCACGGGAGGGAGGCACAGAGAGGGGAAGGGCAGGCTGGGCTGGGAGTACAGAGAAGAGCTCCCTTGGAGCCAAGGCTTTGCAGCCCCTGCCAGGGTCAGTGTCTGGCTGCAGGGCAGTGCAGCTGCCTGGAATGCTATCCCAGAGCTGGCACAGCCCCCAGCCTTCGGCTTCGCTGCTGCACTGCCAGAGGCACAGGGCGTGTGGGCTCCCTGGCGTGGGCACGGCTGCAGGCTGTGGAGCTTCGTGTGCTGCCAGCGGTGCCCAGGCAGGAGAGGGGGCTTCTGCTTTCAGGAGGTCTTCTCCCAGCTCTACATCACCCCCAGGACATTGCTGAGGGCACTTTGCAAGGGAAAGGTCAAGGGAGGGATTACTATAAAGATAAGGAGCTTCCCTGAGTCTGTGATTTCAGTTTCATATTCTTGGGGAATTGGGGATGGAAAATACAAAAGGGGCTCTCCTTCTGGAACAAGTCACTGAGAGCCCTGAGCTGTAACTTTGAGTGACCAGTAGGTCTGATTGAAGCCTCTGAAAGTGCCTTCAGCCATTCCTCTGCTGATAGAAGCACAGGCATCACCTCTGCTGGGCCCATCAGGTTGCTGTGTCCTGCCCTTTCCCACCTGCAAACGGGAAGACGTGTCCAGCCAGCGCCCTGCCAACACGCAGGTTTCTGGAGGGCCACGGTGAGTGCAGGGGTCTTGTGCTGGGTTCTCTGAACGCTGACAGGGGAAAAAAAGCTTCCCTGGAGGAAAAACCCCAGGCAGCAGAGATCATGGAGTGAGGGGAAACTATAACCAGAAATGCTGTGTGGGGGAGACTTCAGAGAACTCTGTGTGACCCACTCCAATGCCGAGCCCTTCCTCTGAGCAAGCCTCCTTTGCCTCCTCCTCTTGCACCCAGCCAAGCCTCTGCCCTCAATACCGTGGGGCCAAGGCCAAGATCCCCCTCCTGGGCAGGCAGAGCTGCAGCAGAGCCATGGGGCAGCTCTGCAGCCCCGGGCCCAGTTCCTTCTGCAGAGCACAGGGCTGGGAGCAGCCGCCCAGCACCGGTGGTGGCACAGCTGGGTGAGGCTTTTGCTGCCCTCACTGCCCGGCTGCCCCTGCCCTGGCCTCTCTCAGCCACAACCTCTCTTTGTGTTTCCTTGCTCCTCCACTATTACTGTATCCCACAGCCGTAGGAAGGAGAGGAGAGAGATCCAGCAGGCAGGAATTGTGCAGCAAGATTGATTTATTTAATTATTTTACAAACTCTTTTATAGACTTTTCTTCAGAGTCTAATTGGACAAAGGATCAGCCACCCCTTGGGGGTGACTGGCTAAAATCCTAAAACATCCATTGTCAAAATATTTTTCTACTGTACCATAAACAAGGCTTTTGCAAGGTCACAGGTGTTCATAGTTTATAGAACTCTGCTACTATCTTCTGTGAGAGAGAAAAGTCTCTCACGGGCTTAGAAAATAGCAAGAAAAATTCTTGCTAGCAGCATTTTTGTAGCCACACAACCTCTCTTTGTGTTTCCTTGCTCCTCCACCTGTCTGTGGTTTTGCTGTTGTTACTGAGTTCTCGCTCCCATTCTCCTTGGGGTTGGGATTTTCAGCTGCACAGTCAACTCTGATTCTTTCAGTCCTTTTCTACAGCCATGTCCATGGCAACAAGCTTCCCAACTTTCTTCTACACTGTGGGGCTGTAGGCAATCATTCTGTTTGTTGTTTGGGAATGAGCAATTCTCCCTTACTGAGATGCAATCCTGTACATCCTTCTTGGGTGTCCTTCCAAGCTCTGAACTGCCCTGCAAGGTGCAAACCTGTCTCAAGTATCTTTGTGTTCTCTGAAAGGCTCACGAAGAAGCAGAGACGCTGTGATGGAGGAGGTGGTGGTGGGTTGGTGAATTGAGCCGCGTGTGTCCTTGGCTGGAAGTGGGGTGCTGAGACCTTGAGGAAGGGTGAGACATTTCCTGGTCTGCAGTGGACCTCTCTGCTCCCAGCAGTGTCTGGTGGCTTTTCAGTGTGACATGGGAGCATAATCGCGCTCCATTTAAGAAAGGTGCAGCCGTGAGGCATCTGGGGATAGGACAGAGGGACAGAGCAGCTCTCACTGCGTGCTGAGCCTCAGGCAATAATGCTCTTGTCTTGCAGGACTCACTTTGTTCTTTGCACTAGAAATGCTGAGTGTTTCTGACATGCAAGGACACTCAGGTAGAGGGGGAAGAACTGCAGAAAAATCCAAATTTCCCATCCATCCCCTTTGCTTAGCATTGGGATTGCAGGTGCTGACCAGCCCTTCTGTGCTAGGAGCAGTTGCAAGTGCAAATGTGAAGCCAGAGCACTGTCTGCTATTCCCCAAATTCCCCTGAAGTCAGTGCTGCAGAGCTGGGCTGATTCCTCAGCAGCTGTGGGCAGAGGATCTGCTCCTCACAGGACACTCATCCAGCACCAAGCAGAGCTCCAGGCACAGAGCTGAAGGCAGCAGTCCTACGAAGGGAAAGTGGGTCTGAGTAGCAGGGGGATGGTCTCTGAGAAATGCCTCTCATTTTCCTCAGAGAAATCTCTGGAACTTGTCCCTGTTTTTTCTCCTTCCTACCAAGAGGGACAAAAAGTTCAACAGCAGCTCCATCAGCCAGTTACTTGTCCTGGCATTGGCAGACACGCGGCAGCTGCAGCTCCTGCACTTCTGCCTCTTCCTGGGCATCTCCCTGGCTGCCCTCCTGGGCAACGGCCTCATCATCAGCGCCGGAGCCTGCGGCCAGCACCTGCACAGCCCCATGTTCTTCTTCCTGCTCAGCCTGGCCCTCACCGACCTGGGCTCCATCTGCACCACTGTCCCCAAGGCCATGCACAATTCCCTCTGGGGCACCAGGCACATCTCCTACTCAGCATGTGCTGCTCAGGTGTTTCTGTTTGTCTTCTTCATGGGAGTAGAGGTTTCCCTCCTCACCATCATGTGCTACGACCGCTACGTGTCCATCTGCAAAGCCCTGCACTACGGGACCCTCCTGGGCAGCAGAGCTTGTGCCCACATGGCAGCAGCTGCCTGGGCCAGTGCCTTTCTCTACGCTCTCATGCACACGGCCAATACATTTTCCCTGCCCCTGGGCCAGGGCAATGCCCTGGGCCAGCTCTTCTGTGAAATCCCACACATCTTCAAGCTCTCCTGCTCACACTCACATTACCTGTGGGAAGTTTGGCTTATTGTGGTTAGTGCCTGTTTAGACTTTGGCTGTTTTGTGTTCACTGTGGTGTCCATGTGCAGATCTTCAGGGCTGTGCTGAGGGTCCCCTCTGAGCAGGAGCCTCTTCCATGTGCATCCCTCGTGTGGCCGTGGTCTCTCTGTTTGTCAGCACTACTGTGTCTGCCCATCTGAAGCTCCCCTGCATCTCCTCGCCATCCCTGGATCTGCTGGTGGCAGTTCTGTACTCAGTGGTGCTTCCAGCACTGAACCCCCTCATCTACAGCCTGAGGAACCAGGAGTCAAGGAGGCAATTAGGAAACTGATTTTAGGAACCTCTTCTGGTAGCTTTTAATCTCTTTTCACAAATGACTCTCATAGTATTGCCCTGGAGACCTGAACCTCCTGGTTTGTTGGGTTTTTATTACTATTATCATTCACTGTATTGTTATTTGTGTTTATTATTTACCTAAATGACTATTTAGATTTAGACTATTTAGATTTAGGATGAACCAGCTCTGCATCACCTGGAGCCTTTAGAGTGTGTCTAAAAGGGCCCAGAGCTGATGCTTTCATAGCATCTTGGGAATAAAGTGGGATCTCCCCAGTGCACTGACTGAAGGTTTGGCTCTTCTTCCAAGCTCATGTCAATTTAAGCCAAGAGAATTTCCCCACCTCAAGGGTCTGTAGCTCCATGGATTTTGGAGAGGGAAAGTGCCCACATCAGTAGCTGCTAAAGCCCAAGAATTTGATTTGGACAAACCCACTGTTGTATGGTGACAGTGGAGATGGTGACAGGTCACTGAGGAACATACCCAAGACTGTCCCCCATGGCACAGGGCACAGAATGTTCTCCAGGACAAGAAACTGGAGCTGCCTGGACAGCCCAGAGTATCTGCAGGCCTGTGTGAGCCTGGGCTGGGCAGTGACTGGAGCCCCACCAAGGCACAGATCAGCCAAGGTATTGACCCCCAGAGGGAAAGCACTAAATCCCTGCATCTGCAAGGAAACACAGATGGACACAGCAAACCATACCCAGAGCAGCTCCAACAGGGAAAGGAACCTTGACAGCCACCGCACACCTGCAGATCACCCCCCACAAACCCAGGAGCAACACTAATGGCCCCCTCCTGTTCCCTCTGCGGCTGCTCTGGTGTGCAGGTCACAAGTGCTGCAGGTGTCTCCTGCAGCACAGACCCGCGGGCACACACACACGGGCTCTGTCCAGTCTGGGACAGGCATTTGGGGCTGCCCAGGTGCCCTGCCCAGACTTGGGGCTGTTGCCATGAGTGGCTGTGCTGGAAGGGGCTGCTTCAGGCTGGTTCCAGCTGGGTCTGGGCATGGGAGTCTTCATGGCAATGGCCTGCGCTGGCTGATGTGGGGCCTCAGGGTGCGCAGGGAGCACTGTGACACTGCGGGGCCCCATGGAACCAAGGGGACATTGTGACCTCTGGGCCCTGCCCTGCCCCTGGGGTGTTTCAGGAGCCCCGGGGCACCCAGGGCAGCAGAGCAGAGCCCCTGGCTCAGGAGGCAGCAGCTCCCCAGGCAGGCGGGTGAGGGGCGTGCTAGCCAGGTAACAAGAAGCCCAGAGGTCTGGCTGCATCCTCTGTGTCCGCAGCTCCAAGGAAGAGAGGGAGCTCCTCACCCAAAGGAGCTTGTCCTGGGCAAGCTGTCGGGTTGCACCAGCAGAGGCAGAGAAGGAAGGAGGGGACTCTTCGTATAGGTTCCGCGTGCAGGTTTATTCACAGGTGAAGGGACTAGGGACGAAGAGCCGATTTTTGAAGAGGGTCCAGGGATTTTATACTCGGGGAAGGTGTACTAGTTTGAAAAGAAACTAGTGGGAGACACCAAGTCAGAATAACAATTTAATGGGGAAATTAAAGAAAAGGAAAAAAACCAAACAAAAATAAAGGCAGAAAACACTGGGTTAAACTGACAGAGTCAGAATACAACCAGACACCCTGTTAATCAGGGTGGTGGTAGCAGTGTGGTAGAATGGTGGCTGCAGTCCTCCTGAAGTGGTGATCCTGTAGAAAAAAGGGGCTGCTCTTCCTCAGAAGGTCACGTGGTGGCTGTGTAGCTCCTGTCCACTGGAAATCCAGTGGAAGGGTTGTCTCTGGTGTTCAGAATCTCAGATTATATCCACGATGGGATGCTTGGTTCTTCCTTCTGGGTGGAGCATCTCACAATGGGGTAATGAGTCATGAGGCCAAGTGTTGATTAGGCTCATTAACAGAAGATAGTCCGGAGGGAGTTATCTCTGAGTCATGCGGCAGGACAATGATGGGCCATTAACAGAAAGATAGTCTGGGGGCAGGAGGCAAGGAAACACTGCCCCACCTGATTTCAACAGCTCACGAGGATGGTAATAGAAAACCCTGCAACCCAGGACAGCAGGAAAGGCGGGGATAAGGGATACCGCCAATAGGGTACGGCTAAGGAGGCAGGATTAACAATGAAGTAGGCAATGGGAAGAACTCAGAGGAGGGACTACAGGGGACAGCCAATGGGGTATCGAGTAACATAGAAACTTCTAGAGCTGATACATATTTAACTAAGGGAAATTAATATTTACAGACTTATACATAAAACAGGGAGGGGAGAACAAGAACCAACCAATTTAGAACATGTAAATAACCGCACCAAGGGGTGATGGCATCTCACCCTAACCAGATAGTCTTTATACATTGGTGCCTGACCACCAAACAGTGGGTTCTAGTGTTTCATCTGGGGTTGGGGTGGCTGCAGCCACTTGCACTGCCACAGGCGGGTGGCAGGAGGTGCCCATGGAGAAGAGGAAGGCCAGGGCCCAGCGCCCCAAGGGCAGCACCAGCTGAGGGCCGGGCAGGGAGGGAGAGGCCGGTGCTGGGACGGCGCCAGGGCTGCCCAGCAGTGTGCCAAGGCCGTGCCTCCATCCCACACCTCCTGCTCTTGGTCAGCCTGCAGCAGCAGCAGCCTCGGGGCAACCAGGGCCAGGCCTTGTCCTTCCAGCAGCAGTGGGAGCCATCGTGGCCTGGCCCGGGGGCCCTGGCGGGGACAAGGGCCGCAGTGGGCCAGCTGCTGTCCTGGCCGGCCCTTGCAGCCGGGCAGCCCGGCCAGCGCCACAGCCCCAGCCAGCCCTGCCCGGCGCTCGGCAGCAGCAGGGGCACTGCCCAGCCCTGCGCCCGCCCCGCACCAGGAGGCCAAGGCGGCCTCTGTGTCCAGCAGCAGCCCGCACACAGAGCCTGCAGCCAGAGGCACATTCAGCTGCTCCTCAGCGTGCCCAGCGGGGCACACGGACGCAGCCCCGGCACAAGAGGAGGCACATTCAGCTGCTCCTCAGCGTGCCCAGCGGGGCACACGGACGCAGCCCCGGCACAAGAGGAGGCACATTCAGCTGCTCCTCAGCGTGCCCAGCGGGGCACACGGACGCAGCCCCGGCACAAGAGGAGGCACATTCAGCTGCTCCTCAGGCAGCACAGCGTGGCTGCCCCTGGGCTCCTCCAGGCCTGCACAGCTCCCTCTTTCCTGGCACAAAAGCCCTTCAGGCTGATACCCAGGATCTCAGTTCCTTAGTCCTCCTTGTGGCAAATGACTCCAAGAGATGCCTGGGAAGTCTCAGGGAGATTCTGGAAGATGCAGGTTCACTGCAAAAGTAAAGATGTATCAATGTCAGCTTCCCTGGAACAATCTGGGGCTGCCAGACAGGATTTTTTGTTCTGAACTTGGAGGTCAAGATTCTCAGAGGTGTCTGGGAACAATGTCAGGTAGATCCAGAAGATCCAGGAACCATGAAAAGAGAAAAATCAGCTCTGGTACTTGCCTTGGAGGAGTCTAAGGGTTCTACCCAGGATTTCAAGTGCCTAAACCAGAGATGAAAAGACTCTGGCAGATGCCAGGAGGAGTCTCCAGTGGATCCCGGTCTAGAGAAAACTTCCAAATGAGCAAAAACATCTTGGGAATCTTCCCTGGAGAAATCTGGAGCTGCTTCCTGGAGCTTCTTCAAGGAGATGTGAAGACTCTGGGACCTACCTGGGAGAAGTCTTGGGTGGATTTCTCCAAAGGAGAAAAAACATATTGGAAACCTTCCCTGGAAGATTGTGGGCCCGTGGTTATAAACTCAGGTCTCAAAATTAAAGATCAAAAGACTCCAAGAGAATCCTGGGAGGAATGTCAGGTGAACCCAGAAGGATGTAGTTTCTTGCAAGGGGGAAGAAAGCACCTGAGGCAGCTCTGCTGGGGCTTCTGCCTGGGATCTCAGCTCCTTAGAATGGATATGAAAAGACTCCAGGAGGTGCCTGGGGGGGGACTCACATGGATCCTGGAAGATTCAGGATGCACAAGAAAAGAAAAATCACCTTGGGTAATTCCCTTGGGTGAATCTGGAGCTGCTCTTGGGATCTCAGCTCCCTTGAGGAGAAGGGAATACGCTCCCGGAGATGCCTGGGAGGAGTCTCAGGTGGATCCAGGAAGAGGAAATATCCCATTGTGCCAGTTTGGCCAAATTTAGAAATACATCCTCTGAGAGAAGGCAGGTTACAACCAGCCCTCCCCCACCAGGTTTGGGAAAAAAAGAAACTTTTTCCTTGAAGGAAAGTGAAAGAGATAAAAACTATTTCTTTAACAAACACACGGGAAAAAGATAATAATGCTAAATAATAAAACCTCTCGCTCTGCTGAGAGAAACCTGGGAACATTTCAGAGTCCTTCCGTAGATCTCTCTCCCCCTCCTTGGAGCTGGGACGGGGTGGTGGGCCCACCTCGAGGGCCAAGGCCTCGGTGGAAATTCCTCCCGATGTATTCTGATGTTGAAACCGTCCAGCAGACAAAAAAGGAAAAAAACAAAGTCCCAGGAAAACAAAAGTTCAACTCTCCGTCTCCCCCTGGAGAGAGAAAAAGGAGCTGAAAAACTGGCCGAAAGCAAGCAGGGTGCCTTCCCCACTCTTGCTCTGCTGCTGCAGCTGAAAAAACGTCTCTAGCTCTGTGTGACCTTGAACAAGCTGCAAACTGCTTTGAAGAAGTTTTGCTCAGTTTTTCCTCCCCCCTCTCAGGCTCAGTTTAAAGGCACAGAAAGGCACAAAATTAATTCCTGGGCATGGGGCAGCGATAGGGGATACACATCACAAAGTCACCCCAAGACACCCATAAAAGCAATATTTAAACTGGAGCAATATTTAAACCAGGGGAGAGTCTGGTGCTGCACCTGGTTATGGAGTCAGTGTCCCTGGAGGTGTTTAAGGAAAGACTGGACCTGGCACTCAGTGCCCTGGTCTGGTTGCCACGGTGGTGTTTGGTCATAGGTTGGATTTGATGATGTCGGAGGTTTTATCCAAAGGAATTGACAAAGATCAGAAATCAAGACTCCAGAAAATGCTTGAGAAGGCTCCAGCTCAATCCCAGATGATAACTTTTCCTTTAAAGAAGAAAAATCCTCTTGGGTACCTGCCTTGGAGCAGTGTGGGGCTGCTACCTGGGATCTCAGCTCCTTAGAGGAGATGTGAAAAGGCTCCAGGAGATTCCTGGAAGGAGTCTTGGGTGAATCCAGGAGGATACAATTTCACTTCAAAGCAAAATAGCATCTTGGGCACCTTCCCAGGAGGAGCCCAGGGCTGCTACCTGGGATTTCAGGTCCCCAAATCAGAGACCAAGACTCCAAGAAATGCTGAGAAGGGTCTCGGCATTTTCCTTCAAAAGAGAAAAATCATCTTCGATTGCCTCCCTGGAGCCATCTCGAGTCACTACCTGGGATCTCAGCTCCTTCATGGAGATGTGAAAAGACTCCCAGAGATGCCTGAGAGGAGTCTCAGGTAGATCCTGGAAGATGCAGGTTCCACGACAAGAGAAAAATCACCTCAGATGCCTGCCTGGGAGCAGTCTGGGGCTGCTAGCTGGGATATCAAATCTCGGGGTCACCAGATGTGGACAGCCAGGCCATTTTAAATCTCAGTGCCCACACAGAACTCCATCCTCCGAAGCTGCTAACAACAACAAAGCAGCCCCCAGAGCAGTTCTGTGTAACCAATGTGGTAAACTGGGACATTATAAAAAACAATGTAAATCTCATTTCCATGCCAATGGAAATCAGGGAAACTTCCAACGGAGCTCGAGGGGACAGCGCATTCAGACAGAAATATTTCCCCAGGAGCCGCTGCACCCGGCACAGGTTTGTGTGACCGGCCTGCCAGCGGAACAAAAGGCTCAGCAGGGATGGATGTTTGCACCGCCAGCACAGTGATTACAGACTCTCCTGCAGTTCATAAAGTGCCTTTGGATGCACATGGACCCATAGGGCAAAATTTAAGTGCTTTGCTAATAGGAAGATCCAGTGCTACTTTGCAAGGGATTTTTGTGCATCCGGGAGTAATTGATGCAGACTTTACAGGACAAATATGTGCAATGGTTTTTACACCCTCTCCTCCTGCAGTCACACCTGCTCATACTCATGTTGCTCAACTTGTACCTCTCCAGTCTTGTGTTCTCAGGACTGGACTTAAAGAGAGAGGAGACCGAGGCTTCGGTTCTACCGGCGCGCCTCAGGGTTTTGGACTCAACAACTTTCTGAGCAGAGACCACAACTGATTTGTGAGCTAACACTGAAGGGGACACAGCCACAGACTGTTGAGATCAAAGGGCTGATTGATACGGGAACAGATGTCATGGTGATTTCACATCACAACTGGCCAAACTCATGGCCTGTCACTGCAGTGGGAAATTCAATTGCGGGTCTTGGGGGAATGACACAAAGTTATTTAAGTATTATATTTGTGCTCATAAAAAATCCAGACAACCAGGTTGCTACAGTTCACCACATATTTCACACTCTACTACTGTTCCTCTGACTTTGCCTCCAGGGGTGTTTTTTATTTGCAGAGACCGAGCATGGGCTGCGATTCCATCACACATCAAGGGAGGTCCTTGCAGCTTAGGATGACTCTCACTGTTAACACCTAACACATAGCTATGATTTTACAGCATAAACTACGAAGAGGAAAATGCAGCACCCGTGTGTTTGCCCCTGATTGTGATGACAACACCAAATTTTGGCCACCAGGTGCTCAATGGGCTGTTTCCTTCCTTTCTCCACAAATAGCAGCTGCTAAAGCACTGGGACTGTTAAACAAGTTAGGATGTTGGTTAGCTTGGCAGAGTAACGCTACTTCCCTTGCTTTAGCCGGATTATGAACGGGTGTCGGTTCAGTAAGGCACGCTACACTGCAAAATAGAGCTGCCGTTGATATTTTGTTATTAGCACATGGACATAGATGTGAGGATTTCGATGGAATGTGTTGTATGAATTTGTCTGATCATTCAAAATCTATTCATGCCCACATTAAAGAATTACAAACAAGCGTGTCAAAATTGCATGAAGAATCAGAATCTGATTGGCTCAATAGTTTGTTTGGCAATTGGAAAGTTGCAGGATGAATCAAAAATCTACTTAAAATCAGATGCCTGATCCTATTGGTTATTTTTTGTATCCTGTTCACTGTGCCGTGTTTATTGTCTTTTTTGCAAAGGGCCCTGCAAAAGTCAATAAATGCTGCCTTTGTAATACAAAAACAGAAGGGGGGACCTGATGAGGCTGACAGCTGGTCTGGGGGCCTCACAGAATCAGACCTGAAACCAGTCAGAGTTTACCCATGAGAATATTACAGTGAAATTCTGCGGCTTCAGTGAAATCCACAGAGAAGGCCAAGAAGATAATCAATGAGAGGAGATGTTCTGGACACAAGGGGAGGATGTTCTTGTTATGGGACACTGAGAGTGTACAAGGAAGAGCTTGTTGATAACATCTAGCAGTTATACCTTTGCTTGTGTAGCTGATTGCTTTACTGCCTGAATGGTCATTGTTTGTTAGACAGCCTTGTCACTGTTTGCTAAGCAGCCAGTCTTAAATTAGGCCACAGCCATTGGGAAGAGGTGCAAGAACAGCAGTAGAGAAAATTAAAAGTCTTTCTACCTTTCTTGACTATGGATTACGGCTAGTGTGGCTTTTATGTCTGCCTCGACAAAAGCCATAAGTTGTGGTCAGCAGCTCCTTGTCCCCTTGGAGACCACTGACCAGTGGGGTCCCTCAGGGGTCGGTGCTGGGGCCGATGCTGTTCCACAGCTCTGTGGGCACCATGGGCAGTGGGATGGAGACACCCCCAGCCAGTTCCCTGACAACCCTGAGCTGTGTGGTGGGGGAAGGGATGGATCCAGAGGCACCTGGACAGGCTACAGGGCTGGGCCCAGGCAAACCTCATGAAATTCAGCAAAGCCAAGGGCAGTATCCTGCACCTGGGAGGCAGCAATGCCAGACACAGCAACAGGCTGGGCACAGCAGGGACTGAGAGCAGCCCCTGGAGAAGGACCTGGGAGTGATAGGTCACAGAAAGCTCCCCATGAGCCAGCTGTGAGTGCTGCCAGCCCTGAAACCAACGGAGCCCTGGGCTGCATCCAAAGGAGCGTGGCCAGCAGGTCAGTGGAGGGAATTCTCCCTGTCACAGCGGGGATTACTGCAACAAGTGTATTTCAAACCAGGAGTCCCATGGAAACGAAGTATATATGGACAGATTCGTGGTAGATGTTTCAGAGATGTTTATTTCTCCAGCCACATGGCCGGGGCTCAGCTCAGGAACTCTCTCAGTCACGGGACCCCAGGGCCCTTGGCGTTATCAGGGAACCCAAACCAACCAATGGGGAATGAAGCTGAGCAGGGGCAGGGAAACCCCGTGTCTGTGCCCTCAGGGCCCCTCTCCCAGGGCTCCATGGCAGGGGGAAGGGACCCCAACACCTCACCCGTTTTATTTTAATAAAAGGAGAATGAAAACAACTGGATAAACATAACAAGAACAGTTTCAAGACAAAACAAGCCACCCTCCTGAGTCTTTAAATGTCCAATCAGATTCTGTGGAACATCTTAGGGCTGACAGACGGGAGACAGAACTCTCCGGGCATGTTTTGTAGGGAAACTGAGGCAGGAGATGGTTTAATTTCTTCCCTTCCCCTTTTCATCCCCCCCTCGGCATCAGAGAGGAATTGTAGGGAAATGGAATTGTATAGGGAAGCCATGGGGTGAAAAACGGATTAGGAATAAACTGGGGATAGGGTAAACTTAGGAAGGGGTTCATATTGGGTATAGGGTAAAAGGGGAAAGTAGGCTGTGAGTAGGGAAATTGCTGGGATGGATATTGTTTATAATTTTGTGCATAACGGTTGCCTTTGACTGGAATACCCCCCGGCCCAGTAACATTTGCTGCTTGTAAACCCTTCTTTCCTTGTACTATATCAAATTGCACAACTTCCCCATCTCCTACACTTCGCAGGTAATTTTTAGGGTTATTCCTTTTAATGGCAGTTCTATGGATGAATAGATCTTCCCCTGTATCATCTCGTGTTATAAATCCATAGTTGTTTTTGACATTGTACCATTTCACAGTTCCTGTAACTTTCGTTGCTACAACTCCTCCTATCACGTGCTTGCGTGTTCATCGTGGCTGCTGGTCCCGCGTGGCCGCCGCCTCGCCAACTCCGACGTCTCGGCCGGGCCCCTGCATTGCGGCTGCTCCGCGCTCTCCGAGCGGCGCTGCTCCGGCGCGTGTCTGGGCTCTGCACGGCCCCGCGTTGCCATCGCCGCTGGCTCCGTGCCCTGTGAGTGGTTCCACTCGGCCAACTCCACGCTGCTTTGAGTGCGGCCCCGTTCCGGCTCGGTGCTGCGCTGCGCGGCTTCTCGTGTTGCTGTGGAAACCGCCGCTTCTCCCTCCACAGGGCTCTCCGAGCCGTGTGCTCAGAGCGGCCTGCCACGCCGATGCCCGGTTCCTGGCTGCTCGTGGCCCACAGCACCAGCGGCGCCTGCGGCATCGCTCCCTCACTCGCGGCCGCATGGCCAGGGATCCCGAGACAGGGATGGGGTCCGCCATAAGGCGCACGCTCCCGAGGGGGCCGGGCGCATCCAGCACAGGCACCTCCGCCGCCGTGTGCCACAGGGATGGCGGCCGCGCGGCCTCGGCCGCGGGACTATGGCCATCCTTTGCTTTAATAGGACCATATAAATGCTCCTGAATAGCTTCACTGACCACCATGGATCCACGCAAGGGTTCAATCACTAATACATGTTCTGTTTGATCTTTCATCTTCCACAAGATCTCGTCCCAAAAACACCCCTGACAAGATCCAGGAGGTTCAATATCAAAAAGTAACTCTCGAGAAATATAGGAGAAATTTTTGAAAAGCCAGTTAAAAAAAAGTTCTAGATCTCCCAGTTCCATTACTTTTTTGTTTTGTTGTTCAAGGATTCCTTTAACTTCTAGGTACATTTCTTTCTGTGGCTCAGAGAGCCCCATTTCCCACGATTCTTCCATAGTCCAGAGAGAATATCCAAATCAAGATGAGAAGAGAGAGGTCTAGAGTGGTTATTTTACTCATGAATTTTCCTCAGGGATCAGTATCCTGCTCGCATTCCTCCACCAGTTTGTCGCAGCGGGGATTACTGCAACAAGTATATTTCAAACCAGGAGTCTCGTGGAAAGCGAAGTATATATGGACAGATTCGTGGCAGATGTTTCAGAGATGTTTATTTCTCCAGCCGCATGGCCGGGGCTCTGCTCAAGGAACTCTCTCAGTCACGGGACCCGAGGGTCCTTGGCGTTATCAGGGAACCCAAACCAACCAATGGGGAATGAAGCTGAGCAGGGGCAGGGAAACCCCGTGTCTGTGCCCTCAGGGCCCCTCTGCCAGGGCTCCATGGCAGGGGGAAGGGACCCCAACACTCCCCCTCTCCTCTGCTCTTGTGAGACCCCACCTGGAGTCTGTTAGGAATGGAGAGGGGAGTTTTAAAGAAGTTTCTGCCTTTGCCCAGGCCTCTGGCAGTAGACAGTACTTTTACTGAGGTGGCCAGCACCCCAAAGCCCACTCTCGTTGCAAGTTCTTAATAATGGCCAATTAGGTCTATTACAAAATGAATTATTTATTTGATAGACACAAATTTAACAGACATAAGACTTAAACAGATTTACTTACTACACAGGATAAACCCAGAAACGCTACTAGTAGCTAAGCAGCTCAGTGCACTGTATTGAGGCACCTGTATTACTGTGTCCTAGGTTACAGTGTAAGATGTGCCCACAAGCGTGTGTTCTATCACCATGAGCTGTTAAAACCAGGTGGGGCAGTGCTCCCTGCCTCCTCCCTCAAGACTATGTCCTGTTAATGGCCCATCAGTGCCTTATCTCATGACTCACCATTCCACTGTGAGAACCAAGCATCCCATCCTGGGTATAAACTGCGATTTTTGAACACCACAGGCAGCCTTTCCCACTGGATTTCCAGAGGACAGGAGCTACATACCTACCCCTGGACCTTCTGAGGAAGACCAGATCTTTCTACACAGGATCACCACTTCAACAGAACCACAACCATTCACTTCAGGAGGACGGCAGCCACCACCTTATCGGACTGCTACTGCTACCCTGACTAACAGGGTCAGGCCGTATCTGACTCTGTCAGTTTAAATCAGTTTTTTCCCTGCCTTGTTTTATATACATATATATATTAGTAAAGAACTGTTATTCCTATTTCCCATATCTTTGCCTGAAAGCCTCTTGATTTCAAAATTATAATAACTCAGACGTGAAGTAAAGAAATTCAGCCAAATTAAATTTAATAAAGAAATAAATTTTATTCTGTGGCCGTCACACAGAAAGCCACGATCGGAAAAGGTCAGCCCCGAGCCCGGGATCGGTGCTGGGTGAACACAGATCTGACCTCTATCGCATCAGATCCCCAAGTTCACAAATGTCGCTTCAGCTGGTTCCTTCTTATACAGTTCTTGGGCAGAGTCCAAATTAATTCTATTCTTCTCGCAATTTAGCATATTCATGATGTTTTCGTGTCCCGAAGTTGGACTGCACAAAGCATTTCCCGGGTCTGATGAATTGTCCATCTTGGATGATGAATGGTCCATCTCCAATTCCTGGAACAGTTATTCTTAGTTCCCGGAATGGGATACTCCTTTAACATCCCCTAGATGTTAATCAGTTTCATCATCATCCAGATCATCGCCCAGGTGTGGTGTTAATGGTTCCAGATAAGGTCTACCTCCACCCGAGATAGACTTTTTCGTATGCTGTTTAGTTCCTGGCCGTATTGTGTTCTCTGCTGCTGCCAAGGCTTGCGAAATTTATGTACACAAGCATGAATTACCAATTTCATTTATAACAGTTCCATGAAGTTCCCTTGCGTCACAGCGCTCTCCTGGGTTCCGTGAGCCGCTCTGTGTCACACCAGCCCGCGGCTTCCACGAGCCTCCGCAGTGTCCCTGTGGCCCCCTGGCTCCAGGAGTGGCCGGCTCGGAGCTCCTGGCGCTCAGCAGCTCTCAGGAGGAGCGGCCGCAGGGACACCGTGCAGACGGTGCCATCGCCCCGGCTGTGCCCACGGCCCGCCCAGCCCCCCGCGCCTGGGCCTGTCCCCGCCACGCCCTCGGCCTGGAACCCCCGCGGGCCCTCAGGTGTGCGGGTGACACCGGTGACACCGGTGAGCCCTCGGGTGTGCAGGTGACACCGGTGACACCGGTGAGCCCTCAGGTGTGCGGGTGACACCGGTGACACCGGCGAGCCCTCGGGTGTGCGGGTGACACCGATGCGGCCGCCCCCCCGGCCCCGCCCCGCCCCTCCAGCGGCCCCGCCCCCTCCCGCCCCACCACCTCCGGATTGGCTGCTGCCCCGCTGGACCCGCCCCCTCCCGCCCCGCCGCCTCCGGATTGGCTGCTGCCCCGCTGGACCCGCCCCCTCCCGCCCCGCCGCCTCCGGATTGGCTGCTGCCCCGCTGGCCCCGCCCCCTCCTGCCCCGCCACCTCCGGATTGGCTGCTGTCCCTCTGGCCCCGCCCCCTTCTGCACTCACAAGCCCGCCCACTCGCCTGTTCCCCCGGCAACGGCAGCGGCACCTCATTAGCATAGGCCCTCACTAGCATGGACCCTCATTAGCATAGACCCTCACTAGTATAGACCCTCATTAGCATAGACCCTCATTAGCATAGACCCTCACTAGCATAGATCCTCACTTGCATAAGCCCTCATTAGCATAGACCCTCATTAGCATAGACCCACATTAGCATAAATACTCATTAGCATAGACCCTCATTAGCATGGACCCTAACTAGCATAGACCCTCATTAGCATAGACCCTCATTAGCATAACCCCTCAGCTTGTTCGCCTCGGCCCCGCCCCCTTTGGCGGCTCTGAGGGTGGTGCTGGGGGTCCCGGCGGTTTGGGGGCACGGGCCCCACCTCCTTCCCCCTCCCATGAGCCCGGGTTCGCCTTTGGGATTGGCTTCCGCCGCTGTCAGTTTTTGTTTAAGCCCCGCCCCCACCCCACAGGTCAGCGATTTGAATGTGGGGCTCCGCCCACCGCGCTATTTGATTGGTGGTGCGAGCTGGCTCATTTGCATGGAGCATACCAAGTTTGAAGGTGAGGAGTGGAATGGGAGGGGGCCGCCCCATCGCCATGGGAAGGAGGACGCGATGGGGTGTTAAGAGGTGCCGCAAATTGGGGGATTTGGGGTAAAAATCTGGTTTATTGGTGATTGGGTTTACAGACAGTGGGGGAGGTTGATCCTCCCCTTATGTCCCCTCCTCGTGTCCCCCCATCCCTTGCACGAGGGTTTGCAAGAGGCCCAGCTGTGTCCCCTCGTGCAAGCCCCGCCCCCAGCACCCCAATCCTCGTGCCCCCCCATTGCACCACGAGCTCTCGGTCCTCGTGCGGCCCCCACTGTGTGACATGAGACCCCCCGGGCGTCCTCGAGTCCTCGTGTGAGTCCCGTGTGTGTCCCCACTGAGTCCTCGTGTGAGTCCCGTGTGTGTCCCCACTGAGTCCTTCTGTGACTCAAGTCCCCCCACGCAGTGCGAGCCCCCATCCTCATTCAAGTCCTCGTGTCACCTTGTGTCACCTCGTGTGATCTGAGAGGCGGCAGCAGGGACACAGGACGCGGGCCGTGTCCCCGTGGGACCCCGTGGGACTCTGTGTCACCCCGTGTGCCCCCGGGGCTGCCGGCAGGGACACAGGACACGGGCCATGGCCCGGGCCAGGCTGGTGCTGAAGGTGGCCGAGATCCAGGGGTTGGTGCAGCTGGTCAGGCTGGCCAGGAGCATCAGGATGGTGAATGCAGGGCCTGGGGGACACAGGGACATCTGGTGACACCTGTGGACACCCCACAGCACCCCCAAGGACACCCCATGACCCCCCCAGGCTCTGGGAGGGGGACATTCCCTGACACCCACCCCCAGCCAGAGTCCACCCTGGTGTGGGAAACAGCTGGGTCCCCCTCCCCTGTCCCAATGTCCCCATGGACCCACCCCCAAGGCCCTGTCACCCCCATGGCCCAGGCACCTCCGTGGCCCCATTCCCATGTCCCCCATAACTCCAATGCCATCCCCATGTACCTCCCCATCACCATGTCCCCACCCCCCACACCCCCACGTCCTCCATCCCCATTCCCCCACGCCCGTCACATTCCCGTGTGCCCCTGTTCCTGTGACCCCATCCTCACGTCCCCCATCCCTCTGTCCCCTTGGGCCCATGTCCCAGCATCCCCATGTGCCCACCCCCACATGCCCCCCATGTCCCCGCTCCTGTCCCCATGTCCCCCATCCCCTCTCACCTTCTCGGGGGGCACGGGGGTCCCACACTGCCCAGAGCTGGGCGCAGAAGAAGGGGTCCAGCACAGCACGAACACGCCCAGGACCACCACGGCCATGCGGTGGCTCTTGGCCCGGGCCCGTCCCAGCCCCCCGGGACCCCCCGGGACCCCCCGTGTCCCCCTCAGTGCACGCGTCACCGCCACCTGCAGCACCCCCAGCAGCACCGCAGGGGCCACCAGCACGGCCAGGGCCACCCAGGTGACGTAGGCACGGGCACCCCAGGGCTGGACAAAGGTGGCCCAGCAGTCGCTCTCGCCTGGGGCCACCTCACGCTGCCCGAAGATGCCAACCTGGGGCAGCCCAAAGAGCAGCGCCAGCGCCCAGGCCGTGGCCAGCGCATCCCAGCGCCTGCGAGCCTCGGCCAGTGCCGAGCGGGCCCGGCCCAGCCCAGAGCGAGCCCACCCAAGGGCTGTGCCAGCCCACCCCAAGGCCACCTGACACCACCCCGTGGTGGCCCCAGACCCCTTCGTGGTAGCACCAGACCCCTCTGTGGTGGCCCAAGACCCTCCCATGGTAGCTTCAGACACTCTTGTGGTGGCCCAAGACCCCTCTATGATGGTCCCAGACCCACCTTGGGTGGGTTGAGACACCCCCATTGTAGCCCAGTTCCTCTCCATGGTGGCCTCAGACCCCTGTGTCGTGGCCTCAGAGTCCCCCACGGTGGCTTGACATTCCCCCATGGTGGCCCAGGACCCCCTCGTGATAGCCCCAGACCCCTCTGTGGTGGCACAAGAGCCCCCCCTGCTGGCCCCAGACATCCCCATGGTGGTCCCAGACCCCCCCAGGGTGGCCTGTGACAAGGACCTTGTGGGCATCTGGGGTGATGAGGGGGGTGACGGGGACATCAGGGGAACGTGGAGGAACATTGGGGTGCCATTGGGACTTGGGGACACTGGGGACACCCGGTGGGACATCGGGGTGCAACTGGGACTTGGAGACATGGGGGTGACACAGAGGGACACTGGGGTGCCATTGGGACTTGGGGACACTGGGGTGACATGGAGGGACACTGGGGTGACATGGAGGGACATTGGGGTGCCATTGGGGCTTGGTGGCACTGGGGTGACACAGAGGGAGACTGGGGTGACATGCAGGGACATTGGGGTACCATTGGGGCTTGGTGGCACTGGAGTGATGTGGAGGGTTGGGGACACTGGGGTGACACAGGGGTCTGGGGGGCACAGAGGGGATGTGGCAGTGATGCTGTCCCCACTGTCCCTGTGTCCCCAGCCCTCAGCAGGTTCCCATGTGCCATCCCAGGTGTCCCTGCGTCCCTGTGCCCCATCCCTGCTGCTGTCCCTGTGTCCCCATCCCCAGCACCCCTTGGGTCCCTGTGTCCCATCCCTGGTGTCATCAGTGTCCCTGTGTCCCCACCCCCAGCACCCAGTGTGTCCCCCTAAGCCACTCTGAGTGTCCCCAGTGTCCCCATGTCTCTGTCCCCAGGACCCAGTGGATCCCTTTGCACCACCCCCAGTTTCCCCATGCCCTTGTGCCCCATATTTGGTGTCCTCAATATGTCCCCACCTGCCACCCCTGGTCTCCCCATGTCCCCCCATCCTATCTTTGGCATCCCCAGTGTCCCCATGTCCCTGTCCCCAGCATCCAGAGGGTTCCCGTGTGCCATCCTGTGTGTCCCCATGTCCTTGTACACCATCTCTGGTGCCCCCACTGTCCCCGTGCCCCCTCCCGCAGCACCGCCACCACTCGCCCCTGCCCTCACCCCGCCACCCCCAGCACCTGCCATTCCCAGTGTCCCCATGTCCCCCTACCTCATCCCCAGCGGCCCCAGTGCCCCCACACTCCCACCCCCAGCACCCAATTTGTCTCCGTGTCCTCCCCTGGGTGTCCCCAGTGTCCCCATGGCCCCGCACCTCATTCTCAGTGTACCCGGTGCCCCACGCCCCCAGCACCCACCACACCTCCCCTGCGTTCGGAGGCTTCCTGTGTCCCTCCCTGGCCGTCCCCAGTGTCCTCGAGTCCTTTTACCCCCTCCCCACCGTCCCCACCGTCCCCACCCCAGTCCCCCTGCCCGCCCCCTTTCCGCTGCACCGCGCCCAGCGGCCAGCAGGCGGCGCGGTGCCTGTCCCCGGCCTGCCCCGTGTCCCCCCGCCAGCACCCGCTGTGTCCCCGCGTCCCGGTGTCCCCGGTGTCCCCACGTCCCCGCACCCCGCTCCCCGTGTCCCCAGCGCCCCCGCGCCCCCACCTGCAGCGCCCCCACCTGCAGCACCCCCAGCGCGCCCCGCGCCCCCCGCCCCCCTGCGCGCCCCCGGCCCTCAGCCCCGTGCCCAGCGGGCGGCAAATGGCGCGGCGGCGGTCCCAGGCCATGGCAACGGCCACGTAGGCGGAGGCGAACATGGCGACGCCCTGCAGGTACTTGGTGAGGCGGCAAAGGGCGTCGGGTCCGCGGAACCGGTCCGTGAGGTCCCAGAGCAGCTGCGGCAGCACCTGCCCGGCCGCGGCCGCCAGGTCGGCCAGGCTCAGGTGCCGCAGGTAGCGCCGCAGGGGCCGCGCGGGCCGCGCCGGGGGCGCCCCGGGGCCGCGGGGGTCCCGGCGCGGGGCCCTCAGCGCCACCAGCACCAGGACGTTGCCCCCCAGGGCCAGCACGAGCAGCAGCGCCAGGACCCCGACCTCGGCCATGGCCAGCGCCGCGTCCCGGGGCGGCGAGGGGGTGCCCAGGGGCGGCGGGGCGGTCTGTGGGGAGAAGGGGGGAGAAGTGGGGGTCTGGGGGTGTCATGGGGGGTGTAGGGGGTGTCCGGGGTTAGGGGAGTTGGAGGGGGTGTTAAAGAGGGAGGGTCTGGGGGTGTTAAAGGAGAGGCTGGGGGTCGTAGGGCAGGGTATGGAGGGCATTGGGGGGGTGGGGTGGCTGGGGGGGATGGGGTAGGGAGGAGGGTTGGGGGGATGTTACAGGGGTGGGGGCTGGGGGGGTCTGGGGAGGGTTAAAGAGGGGCGGGGGTGTATGGGGTATTTGGGGGGGGGATGTATGGGGGGTCTGGGGGTGCCCGGACGGGCTGGAGTGGCTCAGTGGGAAGGGCTGAGTTAGAGGGGGGTGCATGGGGATGTATGGGGGGGCCCGGCGGGGGTCCCCGACACCCTCAGGTGTCGCAGGTGCCGCCGGAAGGGGGGCGAGGGCCGAGGGAGGGGGTCCCCGGGCCCACCCGGGAGGCACCAGGGGGTCCCTGAGGGCCACCAGCACCAGGGTGTCCCCCCAAGGCCAGCGCAGGGACCCCACCTCGGCCATGAGCAGCGAGGGGCCGGGGGTGTGCCCGGGGGACGTCTGTGGGGGCAAGGGGGGGGTTAAATGAGGGCCTGGGGGGCAATAGGGGCGTGATTTGGGGGGGTTTGGGGGTGTCCGGAGGGGCGGGGGAGGTTAGAAGGGATGTTAAAGAGGGGGGCTCTGGGGTGCTGAGGGACAGGCTGGGGGGTCATAGGGGGATAGATGGGGGAGTGTTGGGGAGTGTCCAGAGGGGGTGTCCGGGAAGGTTTAAGGATGGGGCTGGGGACTGCAGGGGTTATTTGGGGGTTATGGGGATGCCCGGGGTGGTGGGGGGGGGGGTAGAGGGGGTGTTAAACTGGGGGGGGGTCAGGGGGTCTGTGAGAGGTTAAAAGGGGGTGCGTGGGGGGTACGGGGGGTTTAGGGGGTGCCTGGGGGGGCTGGGAGGGCTCCGTGGGGAGGGGGGAGGGGGCATGGGGGGGTCTGGGAGAGGCGGGTTAGAGAGGGGAGGGGGTTGAGAGGAAGGGGGGGTGGTCCGGGGGGGGATTGTGCAAGGAGTGGGACCCGCCCCCCTCCCCCCCGGTACCTCCATTTGAATTTTGGGGGTCCCTCAGCCGGCGGGGGGGCGCGGGAGGGGGGTCACTCCCCGGACACCTCGGTCCCCTTGACACCAGTTCGCCGGGTACTGGTGGCACTGGGAAAGGCCCTGGAGGACTGGGCAGACTGGGAGGGGGAGGGACCCCCCAGGACTGACGTCATGGCTGGGGGGGTCCCCCCACCTCTGGGTGCTGGGGGGAGCAAAAATTCCTTCCTCATTCCCCAAAATCTTGATAAGGGCAGGAAAGCACCCAGGGGAGCCCTTCCCCCACCCCCCGAGGGACCCAGGTGGGGGAGTGGGGGGGGAGAGGGGACCCCCCAGGAACCCCCTCGGGGAGAGGCCTCAGGCTCCATCCCATAATGGTTGATGGCCTGGAACTGGGAGCACTGGGAGGGACCCAGGAAGGGGCAGAGGGGGGAGGGAACCCAAGGAGTTTGGGGGGGAGGGGGTGGAAATTGGGAAGGAGGAATTGGGAGGACAATTTGGGGAGCTCCCCCCCCAGAGAGAGCTCGACACTGAGAGCATCAGTCCCATCACGGCTGATTGCCTGGAACTGGGAGCACTGGGAGGACCCAGGAATTTTGGGGGAAGGGGGGAGGGAGGTAATGGGGGGGAAATTGGGGGACACCCCCAGTGATTGCCCCCCACCCCCAAGATAAAGAGAAGGACGCATCATCAGTCCCATCTTGGTTTATTGCCATTGTTACTGGGAGCACTGGGAGAGACTGGGATGGGTGGGAGGAAAACGGGGAAAAACTGGGAGAGGAACGGAAGGGGCAATGGGGGGACACCCCCAGCGCCCCCCCCAAAAGAGAGGAACACCCCCCACTCCCGTAACGGGTTAACGCCTGGAACTGGGAGCACTGGGAGGGATTCAGGCGGCCGCGGGGCGGGGACTGAAGTTGCCGGGGGGAGTCGGGACGCCCCCCGGGTTTGGGGGGGGGTCAGCCCATGACAGGGACCCCCCCCAGCTGGAAGTGCTGCCGCTCCCAGTCGCTCATGAGGGAGAAGTGCAGGGGCCGCTGGCACGAGGCGCAGGAGGGGCCCAGGGGGGTGTCCCGGGGCAGCCCCAGCGCCCCCCAACACTCGGACAGCTGGTCTGGGGGGGGGGGGGGGGGACACGGGGTCAGGGGAGGGTACGGACCCCCCCGACTGACCAGTGACCCCCCCCGAGCCGGGAGCACCGGCCTGGTGTCACCCAGGGACCCCCACCCTGTGACCCTCCACCAGTGTCGCCAGGTCCCCCCAGTCCTTGGGACCCTCCCATGTCCCCCCACCCCTCCAAAGCCCCAAATCCCCGCATCCCTGTGTCCCCCCATGACCCCCCCTGTGTCCCCCAAAGCCCCCCCATGGCCATCATCCCCCTGTGCCCCCCGTGTCCCCCAACTCTCTCCATTCCCATCATCCGCGTGTCCCCCCCGTGTCCCTCCCCGTGTCCCCCCTCACCTGCCAGGTGCTCCATCATGGCAGGGCTGTGGTGGGGGGTGGGCGCGATGCGCAGCAGTTCCCCCCCCCTGGGCACGGTGGGGGGGTTGATGGCCTGGACGTACAGCCCCCGCTCGAGCAGGGCCCGGCTCAGCCGGGTGGCGGCCAGGGCGTCCCCAACCTGCACCCCAAAAACCGTCACACCCCAAAATATGGCTGCGGGACCCCCAAACCCACCCCCTGAGCCCCCCCTCGGGTGCCCCCCTCCCCCACGGGCACAGGGGCGATGTGACTGGGAGCGGGCAGGACAGGGACCCCCCTGAGCCCCCCCATAGCCACCCTACACCCCAAAGTCCCCCGAATCCCCCCAAACCTCCTCACATCCCCCCACGAGCCCCTCCAGACACCCCCAAAGCCACCCCGACCCCTCCAGTTCACGGTCACGGTGATGATGTTGTGGCTGGGGGTGGGCAACACGGGGACCCCTCCGAGCCCCCCCAGACCTCCTCAAATCCTCCCCAGACCCCCCAAAAGACCCCCCCCGGCCGCCACTCACGGGCACGGGGACGATGTGGCTGGGGGCGGGCAGCGCGGGGACGCCCCTGTCGCGCAGCAGCACCCGCAGGTGTTTGGCGTGGCGCTGGTGGGTTCGGCGCAGGGCCCCCCCCTCGGGGCCCCCCAAAACCCGCAGGGCCGCCAGGGCCCCCCCACCACGGGGGGCGGCAGCGCCGTGGTGAAGATGAAGCCGGGGCCGAAGGAGCGCACGGCGTCCACCAGAGCGGCCCCCCCCGCGATGTACCCCCCCACGGCACCCACCGCCTTCCCTGGGGGCGGAACGGGGGGTCAGGGCACCCCGAAGTCACCAGGGACCGCCCTGACCCCCTCCAAACCCCTACAGACCCCCCAAACCCCCAGAGAGCCCGACCCCAGTGTCCACCCGTGCGGTCCCTCCCCCCCGCAATTTCGGGCTGCCCCTTTACCGAGGGTCCCTCCCCCCCATTTTCGGGGTGCCCCCCTTACCGAGGGTCCCTCCCCCCATTTTCGGGGTGCCCCCTTACCGAGGGTCCTCCCCCCCATTTCGGGGTGCCCCTCCCTTACCGAGGTCCCTCCCCCATTTTCGGGTGCCCCCCTTACCGAGGTCCCCCCCCATTTCGGGTGCCCCCTTACCGAGGATCCCTCCCCCATTTTCGGGGTGCCCCCCTTACCGAAGGTCCTTCCCCCCATTTTCGGGGTGCCCCCCCTTACCGAAGGGTCCCTCCCCCCAATTTTTCGGGGTGCCCCCCTTACCGAGGGTCCCTCCCCCCCAATTTTCGGGGTGCCCCCTTACCGAAGGTCCCTCCCCCCAATTTTCGGGGTGCCCCCCTTACCGAGGGTCCCCGACACCACGTCCACCTTGCCGGTGACGCCGTCGCGCTCGGCGATGCCGCCGCCCCGGGGCCCCGTAGAGCCCCACGGCGTGAACCTCGTCCACGAAGGTCAGGGCGCCGTGGGCGTGGGCGACATCACAGAGCTCGGCCAGGGGGGCGATGGAGCCTGGGGGGCGCAAAGGGGGTTTGGGGGGATTTGGGGCGGTTTGGGGAGGTCTGGGACGGTTTGGGGGGATTTGGGGCGGTTTGCAAAGGTCTGGGACGGTTTGGGGGGATTTGGGGAGGTCTGGGGTGGTTTGGGAGGATTTGGGGCAGTTTGGGAGGATTTGGGGAGGTCTGGGGCAGTTTGGGGGGAATTTGGGGAGGTCTGGGGTGGTTTGGGGCGGTTGGGCGGTCTGGGGCGGGTTTGGGGCGATTTGGGGAGGTCTGGGGCGGTTTTGAGGGATTTGGGGCGGTTTGGGGCGGGTTTGGGGGGATTTGGGGCGGTTTGGGGCGGTTTTGGGGGGATTTGGGGCGGTTTGCAGGGCGGTTTTTGGGGCTGAGCGCGGCGGGCCGGTGCAATGCCACAGGGCACCACCGGGGGCGCTGTTGAGCCGGGGGGGCAGGGGGCGGCCCATGGGGGGGGTCTGGAGGGGTTTGGGGGAATTGAAGGGGATTTGGAGAGATTTGGGGGATTTAGTGGGGGTTTGATGGGGTTGAGGGGGTTTGGAGGGAGTTTGGGGGGCATTTGGAGGAGTTAGGGAAGTTTGGGGAGGGATTTGGAGGGGTTTGGGGGGATTTGGAGGGATTTTGGAGGAGTTTGGAGTGTTTTGGGGTGAATGCTGTGTGTGGGTGGAATGTCACAGAGGCCTGGGGGGACATGGGAGGGGACATGGGAGGGGACAGGTGCGATACTGGGGGGACACTGGTGTGAGATGGGGGGGCTGAGTGGGATTTTGGGCAATATTTGGTGGTTTAAGGGATAACTGGGGGGATTTTGGGGGGATTTGGGGGGAACTGAGGGGATATGGGGGAGATTTGGGGGGGTCCGGGAGCATTTGGGGAAATTTAGGGGAGAATTGGGGAGAGCTGTGGGGGTGCTGGGGGGATTAGGGAGGATTTGGGGTGGAACTGGGGGGAGTTGGAGGGGATAGTGGGGGATTTAGGGGGGATTTGGGGAGAACTGGGGCAAACGGGAGAATTGGGGGGGATATGGGAGTGTATAGGGGCGATTTGGGGCGATTTGGGAGGGTACAAGGAGATTTTGGGGGGAACTTGGGGCATTTGGAGGGGGTTGGGTTTTTGGGGGGGGATTTAAAAGGACTTGGGGGAGCTGGGAAGGATTATGGAGGATTCAAGGAGATTTAGGAGGGGTTGGGGGGATTTAAGGAGGAACTGAGGGGGATTGAGGAGATTTGAGGGGATTTGGATGGAATTGGGGAGGATTTGGGGGGACCTTGGTAGGAACTGGGAGGATTTGGGGGGTCTGAGGAGAGGTGTGGACACTTGGAACCCCACGAGCTTTGGGGCTGTCTGAACAGGTTTGGGGGGATCTCAGGGGGTTGTGGGGTGTCCCGGGGGTTCTGGGGGGTTTTAGGGTGCCCCGCACTGACCATCCATGGAGTGGACGGACTCGAAGGCAACAATTTTGGGGATCCCGGGGGGGCTGCGCCCCAAAAGCTCGTCCAGATGCTGGGGGTCGTTGTGGCGGAAGACGTGTTTGGGGGCCCCGCTGCGCAGGATCCCCTGCACCATGGAGGCGTGGTTCCCCGCGTCCGAGAAAATGTGGCAGCCTGGGGGCACCCCAAAACCCGTCAGCACCCAAAAAGCCCAACCCCCAAAATCCCCATGCCCATCAGCACCCAAAACCCCCACCCAATTCATGGGAACCCCTAAAAACCCATCCCAACCACCCCCCCCCCCCGTAATTCCCAGCATCCGAGAAAATGTGGCAGCCTGGGGGCACCCCAAAACTGCCCCGCACTCTCAGCACCCCAAACCCCCAAACCAATTCCCCCCCCGCACCCTCAGCACCCCCAAAATCCACCCCAAAACCCCATCCCAAAACTTCCCATGATTCCCTGGCAGCCTGGGCACCCCAAACCCCCCGCACCCTCAGCACCCCAAAAACCCACCCCAAAACCCCACTGTGCCCATCAGCACCCCTAGAACCCACCCCAACCCCCCCACCCCTCGGTTTCCTTTTGGGAGGTTTTGGGGGGCTCAGGGGGTGTGTTGGGTGAATCAGAAGAGGGTTTTAGGGTCCCCATGAAGGATTTTGGGGGTCCTGGGGGTTTTTGGGTCCCATGACTGGGGTTTTGTGGGGTCCCACGTGGTTTTGGGAGGGCTCTAAAGAGGAACAGATTTTTGGGGTTCCCAGGAGGAGTTTTTTCTGTTCTCAAGAGGTTTGGGGGACTCCCAAGAGGTTTTTGGGGTCCCAGGAAGTTTTTTGGATCCAATAAGCTTGGAGGGGGGGGGGGGGCTGCCATGCAAATTTTTGGGGTTCCCAAGAGGTTTTTTGGGGTCTGAAGAGCTTTGGATTTCTCCCATGAGATTTTTTTAGGTCTCATGAGTTTTTTTGGTGTTCCAGGAGAATTTTGGGATCCCAGAAGATTTTTTGGGTCCCGTAAAGTTGGGAGCGGGGCAGATTTTTGGGGTTGCCAAGATAATCTGGAGATGTTTTTAGGAGTTCCCAGCAGGTTTTGTAGAATTAAATCGAGGTTCTTTCTGTTCCCATGGATTTTAGGGGATCCCCTGATGTTATTGAGGTCCCATTGGCTTTGTGGGAGCTCCCATGCAGATTTTTGGGGTTCCCAAAGGGGTTTTTTGAGGTTCTCAAGAGATTTTTTGGGGTCCAAGACCTTCAGAGTTCCCCTGTAAATTTTTTTTTTTGAGTCCCACAAGGTTTTTTTGGGGCCAAGTTTTTGGGGTACCCAAGAGTTTTTGGGGGATAAAATGCACTTTGGTGAGGGGGCTCCTCAGCAGATTTTTGGGGTTGCCAAGAGGGTTTTCGGGGTTGCCCAGAGAACTTGAAGAGCTTCTCACGACAAGTCTTGTAGAACCCCAAGAGCTCTGACTCCCACCGGGCTGGGGTTTTTTGGGGTTCCCATGAGATTTACGGATCCCCTTCAGGTGTTTTGGGCTCCCCGTGGATTTTGGGGTGCTCTGCCGGGTTTGGGGTGTCCCGTACCTGGCAGGAGCCGCGCCAGCGTGGCCAGGGCGGTGTCGTTGGCGGCGAAGCAGGAGGAGAAGAGGCAGGCGCGGGGCTGGCGGTGCAGCCGGGCCAGCGCCCGCTCCAGCGCCCCGTGCAGCGGGGACGTGCCCCCGATATTCCGGGTGCCCCCCGCGCCCAGCCCGTGAGCGCCCAGCGCCGCCCTGGGGGCACCCGGGGCACGGGGTCAGAGGGGCTGGGGGGGTTTGGGGGGGTTTGGGAGCAGTTGCAGGGGATTTGGAAGGGGCTTGGCAGGGATTTGGGGAGGGGATTTGGAGGGGTTAGGGGAGGTTTGGAAAGGATTTCGGGGGTTTGGGAAGGGGTTTGGGGGTTTTGGGAGAGATTTGGGAGGGGATTTGGGGGGGGTTTGGGGGGGTTAGGGGAGGTTTGGAAAGGATTTCGGGGGTTTGGGAAGGGGTTGGGGAATTTTGGGAGAGATTTGGGAGGGGTTGAGGGAGAGATTTGGCGGGAGGCTGCGGGTATTTGGGAGGGGTTGGTGGTGATTTGGGAGAATTTGGGGGATTTAAGGGGAAGAGTCAGGAGAGCTTGAGGGGATTTAAGGGCATTTGGGGGGATTTGGGGGAGATCTGGGAGCAGTTGGGGAATTTAAGTGGATTTGGGGATCTTCGGGGGGATTTAAGGAGATTTGGGGGAATTTGGGAGTCATTTAAGGGGATTTGGGGGCAATTTAAGGGGATTTAAGGGGATTTTGGGGTTCTCACCTGGCTGCCCGCAGCACCTCAGGGTGGCGGCTCATTCCCAGGTAATCGTTGGAGCACCAGAGCTGGATCAGGCGCGGGGGGGACCCCAAAAAGGCGGTCGGGGGGTGCTGGGCCCGGCGCCCCACGGCCGTGAACTCCCGGTAGGTGTGGGAGCGGCGCAGCCCCGCCAGGCGCCCCCCAAAAACCGCCTCGTAGGGGAAGGCGTCCTCTGGGGGGGGGGGCAAAAAGGGTCAGGGGGGCACCCTGAAACTGCCACAGCACCCCTGACCCCCCCACCGCACCGCAAAACCCTCCAGAGCCCCCCAAAATCCCATCACCCCCCACCCCCCAAAAGCACCTAATGGGGTAAGGCATTCTCGGGGCGGGGGGGAAAGAGTTGGAGGAACACCCCAAAACACCCAACACCCCACTGCACCCCAAAATCCCCCCAACGCCCCTATTGCACCCCAAAACCGCCTTGTAGGGAAAGGCATCTTTTTTGGGGGGGACTCCAAACCCCCCCAAGCCCCACATCAGACCCGACCCCCCCCGCACCCCAAACCCTCTCATTGCACACCCAAACCCCCCTAAACTGACCTGGTACCCCCCAAAGACCCCCGGATCCCCCCCCAACCCCAGCTCCCCTCGAGCCCCTCCGGAACCCCCCCCAGACCCCTCCCCCCTCACCGGGCAGGTTCTCCTCCAGCCGCCGCTCGGGGGGGTCCTCGAGGGGGTCCCCCAAATCCAGCAGCCAGTCCAGGGGCTCTGGGGGGTCAGAGGTCATTGGGGTATCCCCGGTACAGGGGGGAGGCGTCGGGGGGAGTCCCCAGAATTCCTCACCTGGCTCGGGGGAGGTCACGTCCTCCTGTACTTCAGGGGACGCGCGCTGGACAAAGGGGGGCTCCTCCCCCCCCAGATCGATGAAGGGACAGTGGGACCCCTCGGGGGAGTCACCTGGGGGGGACAAGGGGATTCAGGGGGGCCCAGCACCCCCAAATCCCAAAAAAACCCTGCAACACCCCAAAATTCCCTCAACCCCAGTAAGGCTCCCCCATAAAACCCCTCAAAACCACCCAAAAATCTCCCCAAAACCCCAAACTTCCCCCTCACCCACCCCAAAACTCCCCCAAGCCCCCAAAACCCCCCAAAGCTCCCCAACCCTCCCCAACCCCCCAAAACTTCCCTAAAACTCCTCCCACTCCCCCAAACTCCCCAAAACTGAAAGGGGGGTGTCAAAGGGGGGGATGTCCTCCCCTCCCCCACCTCTCCCCCAAATTTCGGGTACCTGGGTGGGGGCGGGGCGGGGCCGTGGCCAGGGCTCGGACCAGCCACGGGTGACGGGCGAGGACGGGGCAGCGCAGCAGAGCGGCCATGGTGCTGGGGGCGGAAAAACGGGGGCGTCAGGGGGGTCCGGCACCCCAAAAAACACCCCAACCCCCCCCAAATCCCCCTCGTCCTTCTCATCCCCCAAACCCCCCCCAGAACTCCGCCAAAATTCCCTCAAGTCCCCTCCAAACTGCTGGCGGGGGGGGCAAAAAAAGGGGGGCTCCGCAGCCCCAAAACACCCCCAGAACCCCCCGATCCCTCTCATCCCCCAAAGCCCCCTGAACCCCCCCTCTCCCGAAACTGCTTGGGAGGGGCGAAAATGGGGGGTTGGGGGCGGCCCGGCACCCCCAAACCCCCCAGCCCCCAAAGCTGCTGGGGGAGGGGCAAGAAAGGGAGTCTGGGGGGGCTCGACACCCCCGAGCCCTCCAAATTGTCCCCGCACCCCTTAATCAGCCCCACCCTGGGGTCCTTCCTGGGGGGGTTTGGGGTCTTTCCAGGTGGGTCGGGGGGCTCTGTGGGGGTCCCGGCACCAGGACCCCGGCGGGGCCCCCCCAAAGCTGCCCCTCCCCCTTAATCAGCCCCACCCAGACACCTCCGCCCCTTTTTGGGGCCGTTTTGGGGGGGTGGGTGTGGCCGCCCCCCCTTATCAGCCCTTATCAGCCCCCGACACCTGGAGTCGGCTGGATCACGTGACCTCGGGGAGAGGAGGAAAATTGGGGGAGCCTCAGATGTCCCAACCCCCCCGAGCCCCCAAAACCCCCCCAAACCCCCCTAAAACGGGACCCAGGGGCCGGGGGGGCTGATGGGGGGGGGCAGCTTGGGGTCGTCTGAGGTTGTCTGGGGGGCTTCGGGGGAATTTGGGAGCGCAGGACTCCCCAATTCCTCCTTCTCCCACCCCCCTGCGATGTTTGGGGGTTCGGGGATGTTGGGGCCTTCTGAGAGAATTTTTGGGGGTCGTGTGGGTTTTGGGGGTGCAGGAACCCCCCCAAATTCCCCTTTTCTCCCCCGTCCAGCAATTTTTGGGGGAGTTTTTGGGATGTTGGGGGATTCTGAGTGGGGTTTGGGGTTGGTGGGGGTCTCTGGGGAGGGGCTGGGGTGTTCGAGTGGGGGTTTGGGGGTGCTGAGCCCCCCAGCGGTTCTGCGGGTGCGAGGGGGAATTGGGACCCCCAAATTCCTGGGGCCTCTCAAGGGGAGAGTCCGGGACTCCCATAGACCCCCCGCACCCGCTCAGGGGTCCCGGTCCCCCAAAACTCCGCACTCGGTGTGATCCAGGCATCTGGGACCCCCACAGATGCCTCCTCCCCACATTTGGGGGTCCCCAGCCCCCAAAATCCCCCCCAGAGGAGCCGGGACCCCTATGGGACCCACCCCCAGACCCACTTGGGGGTCCCCAGCCCCTCCAAGCGCCCTGAAACCCTGAAACCCCCCGCGACCCCCCGCCCCCCTCACCTGTTGTCCCGCACTGAGGACGAACAACGAGCACTGAGGCCCCCCCAAAACGGGGCCCCCCCAATCCGATAAGCCCCGGGGGGCGGGGGCTTAGCGCGCTGAGGCTCCGCCCACGGCTCCTCCCAACTCCCCTGAACGCCCCCAAAATCCCCCAACCCCCGAGCCCCCCAAACCCTCCCAAAGCCCCTGAGCCCCCCAACACCTCTGAGACCCCCAAACCCCATAAAACCTCTGAGCCCCCCGAACCCCCCTGAGCCCCCCACCCCCCAGAGAACCCCGGCTTTGAGCGAGGGGCGGGGCCAGGCGGGTGGGCGGGGCCAGCGGCCTTGGGGGCGGGGCTTGGCGGTTGCCGGGCAACACAAAGGGCGGGACTGCGAGGGGCCGCGGCCCCGGGGGGTCTGGGCGGGGCCGGGGGCGGGGCCGCCCGCCCGCGTGGGGGGCGTGGCCTCCTTGGAGGGGGCGTGGCCGGGGCGTGGCCAATGCCCGCCATGTTCACCCGGGGGTCCCGGCGGCGGCGATCGGAGCGAGACGTAAGGGGCGGGGGCGAATTCGGGGGCCCGGGGGGCTTTGGGGGCGCTTTGGGGTTTTGGTGGGGTCTGGGGGCGGGGGGGGCTGGAAGGGTGGGCACTGAGGGGGCGGGGCTTAGGGCGCGGAAGGGGGTTTGGGGGGGTTGTAGGGCAGGTGTGGGGGGCAGGGGTCCCTGGGGTGTGGGGGGGTCTGTGGCTGGGGGGAGTCTCGAAGGGGGCTCAAGGAAAGGGGCTGTGGGGGGTTATGGGGGGCTGTAGGGGTATATAGGTTGGGGGGCCCTGCGGTGCGGGGCTGTGGGGCGGGAGGGGGCTTAGGGGGTGAATCCCCCCCCAGCACGCCCGCCCCCGTTTGTGGTGGTTGCACCTCCGGCCCCTGGGATCCCCCAACCTTCCAACCCCGATTTGGGGTGCGACCCTACACCCTGTGCCCCCTCGACCCCATTTCTGGGAGGTTCCCCCCCAGCCATCCCTGACCCCGTTTTGGGTGTTCCCCCCGACTCCTTTTGGTGCTTCCCCATCCCCCCCCCACCCCATTTTGATGCCCCCCAGACCCGATTTTTGGGATGTTGCCCCCCCCAGCTTCCAGCATCCCCTTTTTGGGGTGTTGCTCCCAGCACCCCGTGTCCTTTTCAGTGCCCCTCCAGCCCCCCGACCCTGTTTTTGGGGTGTGACCCCCCTAACCCCGTTCCTGCCCCCCCAGGCCGAGGACCCCGACCGAGGCCGGCCATGCCGGGCATGCCAGGAACTCTGTCCCGGCTTCCAGGAGCACCCATGGAGGTGAGGCTGGGATGGGGGGGCTGGAAGGGGGATTTTGGGATGTCCCCCCCTCACCAGAGCCCCCCTGTCCCCCCCCCAGGAAGATCTGCCAGCACTGCAAGTGCCCTCGGGGGGAGCACGTTGGAGGGGGGGTCCCCCCGACCCTACAGAGGGTCCTGGCCCGGCTGCTCCCCGAATCCCATCCCCCCCCGGCTCCGAGGATTCGGGGTGTTCCGCTGAGGAGTTCGCCTGGGCCCCTCCCGGCCTCAGCCCTGACCAGGTAATCCCAGACTCCCCAAGCCCCCCTGGAGCCCCCCAGAAGCCCCCCAAGTGATGAAGGCCTGAAGGCCTCGCCCCTGCCTACAGCCCCCCTACAGCACAGAATTGTGACCCCCCCGGGCCCCCTGTGTACCCCTGAGGCCCCAGCACAGGAGTCTCCCCCCAAACCCCCCAGCTGAACCCGCCCTGCAGAGCTGTGAGAGCCCAAAGGCCCCCCAGACCCCATGGCTTTAGGGGACCCCCGGGGGTGCCTCTATCCCCCCATAGAGCCCTGTCCCCTGCAAGGGCCCCCAAACCCCTCCTGGGGTGCCCCAATCCCATACAGGCCCCGTCCACTGGGGAAAGCCCCCCCTTGCCCCAAGCCAAGCCCCGGCCCTGCTCCAGGCCACGCCCATGCAAACAAGCCCCGCCCACCTCCCAAAGCCCCGCCCACCTGCAAGTGACTCCTCCCAGCTGCCCCAGCAGGCCCCACCCCATTGAGGCCCCGCCCCTTTTCCCTGCCCCTCCCCTCAGGTGTGCTTCTCGCACCTGCCCCAATGCAGCCCCACCCCCAACGAGGCTCTGCCCCATCCAAGCCCCACCCTCTTATGGGCCACACCCTCCTCCAGGCCCCACCCATTGGTTAAGCCCCTCCCCCATCCCCCTGTGCAGGTGCTGCTGGATTTTGTCACCTGCCCCACCCCACAGTGAGGCCACGCCCCCAGCGAGGCCCCATCCGATCAGACCCCACTATTCCAGTCATGCCCACTGAATCCCCGCCCCTTTTCCCGCAGGTGACCCTGTGCTTCTCACACCTGCCCTGTCAAACCCTGCCCATTGGGCCACACCCCGATAAGCCCCGCCCCTTCCTCAGGTGTCCCAGTACTTCTCCCACCTGCCCCACTGAGGCCACGCCCCTTGTGCCCCACTCTGCTAAGCCCCGCCCCGCAGGTGTTCCAGAACTGCCTCCTTCCCCAGTGAGGCCACGCCCTTTGCACCTTGCCTCCTAAGCCACGCCCCCATGCCCCACCCTGCTAAGCCATGCCCCTCATACCCCAGCTTGCTAAGCCCCGCCCATCGCACCCTGCCCTGCTAAGTCCCGCCTCTCGTGCGCTGCTCCTCATGCCCCACCCCGCTAATCCCACGCCCCTCTCACCCCACCCTCATGCCCCGCCCCACAAAGCCCCACCCTGCAGGTGTCCCCAGAACTCCCTCCTGCCCCAGTGAGGCCACGCCCTTTGCACCCTGCCTCCTAAGCCACGCCCCTGCGCCCCACCCTGCTAAGCCCCGCCCCACTAAGCCCCGCCCCCACTAAGCCCCGCCCCGCTAAGCCCCACCCCTTGTGCCCTGCTCCTCGTGCCCTGCTGCTCATGCCCCGCCCCACTAAGCCCCACCCTGATAAGCCCCACCCCGTTAAGCTCTGTCCCTTGTGCCCAGCCCTGCTAAACCTCACCCCACAGGTGCCCCAGAACTTCTCCCTGCTGCCCCAGTGAGGCCACGCCCTTTGCACCCTGCCCTGCTAAGCCACGGCTGTGTGCCTGACCCCGCTAAGCCCGCCCCACTAAACCCCGCCCCTTAAGCCCCACCCCACTAAGCACCGCCCCTTGCACCCCTCCCCGCTAAGCCCCGCCCTGCTAAACCCCACCTCCTTAAGCCCCGCCCCGCTAAACCCCACTCCTTAAGCCCCGCCCCGCTAAACCCCACCTCCTTAAAGCCCCGCCCTGCTAAACCCCACCTCCTTAAGCCCCGCCCTGCTAAGCACCGCCCCGCAGGTCTCCCAGTACTTCTCGCTGCTGCCGCCGCCGTTGGTGCCGCGGCTCCGAAGCCCCGGGGAGCGGCACCGGCTGCGGGAGCTGCTCCGGCAGCTGCCCCCGCACGACCTGGAGGTGAGGGGGGCCTGAGGGCGGTTAGAGGAGCTCTGGGGGCACTGAGGGGGAGTCCTGAGGGCGGGGGAGGCTTTGGGGGATTCTGGGGGCGGCTGGGGGCATCCAAGGGGGTTCTGAGAGCTCTTCCTGGAGCAGTTTTGTGGAATTTGGAAGCATTTTGAAATGGTTGGGCTCATTTTTCAGTTGTTTTAAGGCAGTTCTGATGTATTTGGAGCATTTTTAGATATATGAAGCAGTTTTGGGGTGGTTTGGGGTGTTTTTGGAGTATTTGGGGTGTTTTGGGGCAATTGAGTTAGTTCAGGGTCATTTTGAGGTGTTTTGTTACGTTTCTAGCTTAGTTTTGAGGTGGATTTGGGTTATTTGAGGGCATTTTTGGGTTGGTTTTGGGCTGTTTTGGTGTTTCTAGGTGGTTTTGAGGTATTATTTGGGGGATTTTTGAGGTGTTTTGAGGTTCACTCCCCCAATTCCGACCCTCCCTAGCCCCAGTTTTGCCACGACCTGGACGAGGCCGAACGTCGGGAATTGAAACTTTTCGCCCAACGCCGGAAACGGGAAAATTTGGGCCAAGGGAGTGTCCGACCCCTCCCCCTCACCAGCGCCGGTGCCGTTTGCCAGCAGGTGGGGGCACCCAAAAATGGGCACCCAAAAAAGGGGGAGGCAAAGTATTGGGGAGGGCTGGGAATAATGGGGGTGGGACCCCAAAAATATTGGGAGAGAACCCCAAAAATATTGGGAGAGGACCCCAGAAAATGAGGGGGAGCCCCAGAGAATTTGGGGAGGCAAGGCAAAAAAGAGGAGCGGGGACCTGGAGATTTTGGGGGGCCCCAAAAACAGGGAAGGGAAACTTGAAAATAGGGGTGAGGGTTGCCAAAAATGAGGGACCCCAAATAAAAGTTGTTTAGGGTTTGTCCACCCAAAATAGGTGGGGAAACTCTAAAAAGAGGGGTGGGAAGCCCCAAAATGAGTCAGGAACCCGAAAAAGGGGGAGTGGGGAACCCAGAAATAGGAGTGGAGGCCTGGATATGTTGGGGGAGCCCAAAAACAGGGAAGTTGAACCTAAACTTCTGGGGTGAGGGACCCCAAAAACATCATGTGGAGCCCCCAAAATGTGTGAGAAACCCCAAATATGGGGGGTGGGAAGCCCCAGAATGAGGGACGGAACCCCAAAAACTGGGAGTGGGGACATGAATATTTGAGGGGGGATGGGTGCTCAAAAAGAGGGAAGGGGAACTTAAAAATCAGGGCAAGGGACCCCAAAACCAGGGTAGGAGCCTAAAACCAGGGGGGTTTGAGCCCCCAAACCCTCGGGGGTCCCCCAAGGCTGGGGCACCCCCCTGACCCCAATGTTTCCCCTCCCCAGTGCGGGGGCCCGGTGCGGGGGGGGGCCCTGGCGGTGTTTGCGGGGCGGGCGGGGCTGGGGCTGTGCTGGCACCCCCAGTGCTTCCAGTGCCACCAGTGCCACCAGCCCCTCGTGGACCTCGTGTACTTCTGCCCCGGCGGGGCCGGGGGGCGGCTGCTCTGCGGGAGACACCACGGGGACACCCTCAGGCACCGCTGCCCGGGCTGTGACGAGGTGAGGGGGGCACCTACACAGTGGTTCTGGGGCGGTTCTGCGGTGGATATGGGGTGCTATGGGTGGTTCTGGGGTGGATATGGGGTGCTGGGGTGCGGTTTTGGCGTGGTGATGGGGGTGCTGAGTGTGGTTATGGGGTGCTCTGTGTGGTTGTGGGAATGCTATGGACAGTTATGGGGTGGTTGGGGGGGCTGAGGGGCCTGGGGGTTTTGGGGGCTGGGTATGCCCCCAACCCCCCCCCCCCCCTTTGGTGCCCCCCAGCTGATTTTCAGGGGGTGCTGGGCCAAGGCCGGGGGGCAGTCATGGGTCACTTGTGGGTTTATGGGACATTTATGGGGCTGGGGGGCACCCAGGGGTGCTGTGGGGGTTTTTTGGGTGCTGATCCCCCCCCCTTTGTGCTCCCCAGCTGATTTTTGGGGAGCGCTGGGCCGAGGCCGGGGGCGCCGGTGGCACCTGCGGCACCTGCGCTGCCTCGAGTGCGAGGGGCCCCTGGACCCCCAGAACCTGCCCGGGGGGGGGCAGCCCCTGTGCCCCCCCTGCCGCGCCCGCGGTGGCCCACCTGTGCGACACCTGCGGGGACTCCATCGGTGAGGGGGGGACACGGGCTGGGGGGGTTGGGGGATCCCCAGGGGGGCTTGGGGGGTTCAGGAGGGGGTCCCAGGGGGTTCAGGAGGTCCCCAAGGAGGTCCCGGGGGGGTTCAGGGGGTCCTGGTGCTGCTTAGAAGATGCTGAGGGGAGTCAGGGGACCTCAAGGGGTGTCCAAGTGGTCTCCAAGGGGTTCCAGGGGGGTTGGGGGGATCCTCGAGGGGTCTCCAAAGGGTCCCAAAGAGATCCCAGCCCCCCACTTAAGGTCACAGCCCCCCCCAATCCCCTCTCTCCCCCCTCCCCAGACCTGCAGGCGCCCCATGTCACCCACAGGGGGCAGCACTGGCACCTCCCCTCCCCCATTGTCCCCCATTGTCCCTCACTGTCGCCACTGTCCCCCATTGTCCCTCACTGTCGCCACTGTCCCCAGACCTGCAGGCGCCCCACGTCACCCACAGGGGGCAGCACTGGCACCCCCTCCCCGGCTGCTTCCGCTGCGCCCCCTGCGGGCGCCCCCTGCTGGGCCGCCCCTTCCTGCCCCGGGGGGGCAAATCTTCTGCTCCCCCCGCTGCGCTCAGGGGCCCCCCCAGACCCCCCGCAGCGCCCCCCAGCGGCGCTCCTGGGGCGGGGGACCCCCGGCAGGTGAGGGGGGGGCACCGGGAAGGGCAGTGGGGAGATCCTGGGGGGCACTGGGAGGAGTAGGAGGGTCTGGGGGGGCTGTGGTGGGTACTGGGAGGGGCTTGGAGGACACTGGGGGAGGTTGGGGGGGTGTGGGGTGGCCTGGGAGGAGCTGGGGGTTACTGGGAGTTGCTGGGAGGGTCTTGGGAGACACTGGGAGGCACTGGGGGGGCACTGGGAGGTGCTGGGGGAACTGGAAGAGACGGGGGGGGTTACTGGGAGCACTGGGGGAGGCGGTGGGAGGTTCACTGGGGACACTGGGGGGGTTAACTGGGCCCCTCCCCTGCAGGCTCGCAGCCCCGGTTCCGCCGGGGGGGCCCCCATCGCCACTCGATGCCGGAATTGGGGGCCGCCCCCCGCCCCTCCCCCCCTGCCCCCGCCGTCTCCCCTCCCCCCGCCCCCCGTGGCCCTTCCCCTCCCTGTGTCACCTCCCGTGATGCCCCTCCCCCCCCCGGGCCGTGCCCTCCCCCCCAGGGCTGCGCCCCCGGGGGCCGGGGTGCGGCGGGGGAGGGGCCGCCCCCGCTGGCCTTCGTCTTCATCCTCCTCATCCTCCTCCTCCTCGTCCTCCTGGGAGGGTCTGTTCCTGGGGGAGCCCATCCCCCTCCCCCCACAGCTCCGCCCCCCCGGGGCCCCCCCCGGATCCTCCGCAGCCCCCCCGGCCCCGCCCCCGCTTCCCGCGGCTGCCGCCTGGCCTGACCCCGCCCCCGCCGTGACCTCTGACCTCTGCCAGGAGCCGCTGACCCCTCTGTGACCACCTGGCAGCCCCTGCCCTCCCCTGCTGACCTTCTGTGACCTGCTGCTGACCTCTGCTGGGGCCTTTGATCTCTCTTGGTGGCCTCCAACCTCAGGGACCTCCTGGTGACCTCCTGTTGGTGACCTTTGACCTCTGATCTCCCATGGGGACTTTGGTGCTGACTTTTGCCCTTTGACCCCACTCCGGCATTTGTTGACCTTTGACTTCTGCCCCTTGCTGAGCACTTTTGACCTCTGACCTCCCTCCCTCACGGGTGTGACCTTTGCACTTTGACCCCATGACCGCCTCAGGGACCCCCTGACCTCTGCACGGTGACCTTTGACCCCGCGGGTAAAGCTTTAATAAAGGGGCGGTGCCCCAGTTTGGCCACCAGTGTCACTGAAGCCCCGGGACATGGGGGGGCCCTACGGAAACAGAGGCGGCTGGGCTGGAAACACCCCAGAAACACTGGGGACAGCTGGGAGCCGGCCCCGTGTAAACACTGCAGGCTGCACACCGACATAAACACTGGGGAGGCCGTGGAGCCCCTGTCAGGCGCCGCCGGCCCCGGTGCCCCCCATCTTTAAAGGCGACCCTACAAAAACACCGCGGTGCCCGCCCGCCCCCCCCAACATGGCGGCGCCCACAGGGGCCACGCGCTCCGCCTGCCGCGTTAGCGCGCGCTGATTGGCTGAGCGCCTGCGGCATTCTGGCGGCTGATTGGTCATGGTAGGATCACGTGACCGGCAGAGCGGCGGCTGGTCGGGCAGCGCGGTTGCCGGGGCAACGGGGGCGGGGCCAAGGGGGCAGCGCGGTCACGTGATCAGGGCCGGGGCCGCCAGCGGCTTCCGGGGGGATCCGGGGTGAGGGGCCCTTACTGGGGTTACTGGGAGGGACTGGGGGTAACGGGGCCTTACTGGGGTTACTGGGAGGGATCCGGGCCCTTACTGGGGTTACTGGGAGGGGCTGGGGGTAACGGGGCCTTACTGGGGTTATTGGGAGGGATCCGGGGTAACGGGGCCTTACTGGGGTTACTGGGAGGGATCCGGGCCCTTACTGGGGTTACTGGGAGGGATCGGGGGTAACGGGGCCTTACTGGGGTTACTGGGATGGATCCGGGCCCTTACTGGGGTTACTGGGAGGGCCTGGGGGTAACGGGGCCCTTACTGGGGTTACTGGGAGGGAACCGGGGTAACAGGGCCCTTACTGGGGTTATTGGGAGGGAACCGGGGCTCCAGGGGGGTCTTTCAGGGGCCTCCGGCGTTTCCAGGGCTGTTCCTGGGGTGCTCCGGGGTTCTAAAGAATGTCGGGAGTGTTGTGGGATTACCGGGGGTGCCGGGGTTACCGGGGGTGCCGGGGTCTCTGGGGTTACCGGGGGTTCTGCCGTGTGCGGGAGGATTCCGGACAGACCCCGCTGGTTCCCGGGCTGTTCCCTCGCCTCCGGGGGTGTCCCCGGGTGGGAGTTCCCCCGGTCCCGCCGGTCTCCGGGGTCACCAGGAGGTTCTGGGGATTCCGTGGGTTCTCAGCAGGTTCCGGGGCTGTCCCGGTGGGGATCCGAGCTCTCGGGGGTCTCCCGGGTTTCCAGGGACTGATCCCCCCCCTCTCCTGTGTCCCGTCGGCAGGGTGCCGGGAGGTTCCCCGAGTGTCCCGGCACTGCCCCGTGGCCCCGCCGGGGCGATGCCGCTGCCCGTGGCCCTCCAGTCCCGCCTGGCCAAGCGGGGGCTGCTCAAGCACGTGGAGCCCGGTGAGAACGGCCCGGGGCTGGGGGCTTTGGGGGCGGGGCTGGGGGCTTTGGGGGCGGGGGTTGGGGCTGTGGGCGGGACTCTGGGCTGTGGGCGGGGCTGTGGGGTGGGTGAGGCTCCCATGCCGGCCCCACCCCAGATCACTGCAAAGGCGTGGCTGGGGCGGTGGGTGCGGCTGTGGGCGGGGTTAGGGGCAGCAGGTGGGGTTATGGACAGTGGCTGTGGCTGTGGGCAGTGGCTGTGGCTGTGGGCAGTGGCTGTGGCTGTGGGTAGTGTTGGGGCAGTGGGTGTGGCAGTGGGCAGTGGGTGTGGCTGTGGGCAGTGGGTGTGGGCAGTGGGTTTGGGCCGTGTTGGGGCTGTGGGCAGTGTTGGGGCAGTGGCTGTGCCTGTGGGCAGTGGCTGCGGCTGTGGCAGTGGGCAGTGGGTGTGGGCAGTGGCTGTGGGCAGTGGCTGTGGCTAGTGTTGGAGCTGTGGCAGTGGGCAGTGGGTTTGGGCAGTGTTGGGGCAGTGGGTGTGGCAGTGGGGAGTGGTTGTGGCTGTGGGCAGTGGCTGTGGGCAGTGGCTGTGGGTGTGGGCAGTGGTTGTGGCTGTGGGCAGTGGCTGTGGGCTGTGGCTGTGGGCTGTGGGCAGTGGGTGTGGCTGTGGGCAGTGGCTGTGGGCAGTGGCTGTGGGTGTGGGCAGTGGTTGTGGCTGTGGGCTGTGGCTGTGGGCAGTGGGTGTGGCTGTGGGCAGTGGCTGTGGGCTGTGGCTGTGGGCTGTGGGCAGTGGGTGTGGCTGTGGGCAGTGGCTGTGGGCTGTGGCTGTGGGCTGTGGGCAGTGGGTGTGGCAGTGGGCAGTGGGTGTGGCAGTGGGGAGTGGTTGTGGCTGTGGGCAGTGGCTGTGGGCAGTGGCTGTGGGTGTGGGCAGTGTTGGGGCTGTGGGTGTGGGTGTGGCTGTGGGCAGTGTTGGGGGTGTGGCAGTGGGTGGTGGCAGTGGCTGTGGGCTGTGGGCAGTGGCTGTGGGCAGTGGGTGCAGCTGTGGGCAGTGTTGGGGCAGTGGCTGTGGGCAGTGGCTGTGGGCTGTGGGCAGTGGCTGTGGCAGTGGGCTGTGGGCAGTGGCTGTGGGCAGTGGGTGCAGCTGTGGGCAGTGGCTGTGGCAGTGGGCTGTGGGCAGTGGCTGTGGGCAGTGGGTGCAGCTGTGGGCAGTGTTGGGGCAGTGGCTGTGGCAGTGGGCTGTGGGCAGTGGCTGTGGGCTGTGGGCAGTGGCTGTGGCAGTGGGCTGTGGGCAGTGGCTGTGGGCTGTGGCTGTGGGCTGTGGGCAGTGGCTGTGGCTGTTGGCGGGACCAGGCTGATGGCCCTGCCCAGAGCCCGAGGAGGAGATCATCGCTGAGGATTACGACGACGCCCACGTGGATTACGAGGCCTCAAGGCTCGAGGGGCTGATCCCACCCTGGTACAAAGTCATCGACCCCACCTGGTGAGACCCCTCCTGCTGGGACCCCCCCTCGGTGTTACAGGGGCTGCAGGGACCCCCCCACGCGCTGCAGAGACCCTTTGCAGCCGCTGTAGGGCTGGAGAGACTCCCCTGTAAGGCCGCTTTTGGGACCTTGTTCAGGGCTGTAGGGACGGCACAGGTGCTGTCCAGCCTCCCTGGTGCTGTCCAGCCTCTCCGGTGCCTGTAGGGCCCCTGCTCAGGCGTTACGGGGCTGTGGGGATTCTCCACGTGCCTTTCCCGGGTGCTGTCGGGTCCCTCTCCAGGTGTCTGGGGCTGTGCACAGCCTCTCCAGCTGCTGCAGGGGTAGGGTTACACGTTCAGGGTCTATAGGGACCCTTGGCAGCTGCTGCAGAGCGTATGGAAGTGTTTGTCAGGCACTATGGGGGCTATAGGGACCCTCTCTGGGGTCTCTAGGATCTGTAGGAACCCTCCCCAGGGTCTCGAAGGGCCCTGCCTGGGGTCTGTAGGGGTTGTAGGGCCCCTCTCATTCCCTGTAGGGACTGTGCAACTCCACCCCAGGCTCTATAGGGCCTTTCTCTGGGGTCTATAGGGGCTGTAGGGCCCCTCCCAGGGTCCTTATGGCCCCCCCAGCCCCCTGCTCCTCCCCGCAGCGGGCTGCCCTACTACTGGAACGTGGAGACCGACCTGGTGTCGTGGCTGTCCCCCAACGACCCCAACTCCGTCATCACCAAACCCGCCAAGAGGCTCAAGGGTAACCCGGGTGAGTCTAGGAGAGAGCCCCAAAACCCTGAGGGGGGATTTGGGGCCTCTGCCCCTCCCTAAACCCTGGGTGCCCCCCCAGAGCCTGAGGAACCCCCCGAGAGGGGCCACGAGAAGGAGGAGCCGCCGCGGGAGCGCCGCTTCCACCGGCGCGAGGAGCTGGCGCCGTACCCCAAGAGCAAGAAAGGTGGGTGGGGGGTCCCCCGGGATTTTGGGGGCTCTGAGCATTCCAGGGGTTGCCACACCCCAAAGCAGGGCTGCGCTGACCCCCCTGTCCCCCCCCCCAGGCGGCCGCAAGGACGAGGAGCTGGACCCCATGGACCCCAGCGCTTACTCGGACGCGCCCCGGTATGGGAGGGGAGAAAGGCTGGGGGTTATCGGGGTGCCCCGAGTTTTGGGGGACCCTCAGTGACCCCCCTCGTGCTGTCATGGCAGGGGGACGTGGTCCACGGGGCTGCCCAAACGCAACGAGGCCAAGACCGGAGCGGACACGACGGCGGCCGGGCCCCTGTTCCAGCAGCGGCCGTACCCCAGCCCCGGGGCCGTGCTCCGCGCCAACGCCGAGGCCTCGCGCGGCAAGGACTGAGCCCCGAAACACAGGACCCCCCCAAAATGTCCCCATCTCCTCCAGGAACCCCCAAACCCCAGGGGTTCCCCCAGGATCCCCCAAGCCTGAGGGGATTCCCTCAAACCCCAGGGAACGTTTCAACCCTGCCAAACATCAAGGGGTCCCCCAAATCCCCGGGAACCACCCCCAAACCTCAGCGGTTCCCCCAAGCCTCCCAGGACCCCCAGAGCCCAAGGGGATCCTCTCAAATCCCCCTCCAAGCCACGCCCCAAACCACCCCCACATCCCCCCCAAACCATCCCCAACCTCCATAGGACCCCCAAAAACCCAGGGGTGCCCCAAATCCCCCAGGATCCCCCCAAACCCCTCCCCAACTTCCAGGACCTCTCACAAACCCCAAGGGGCCCCCCAAGGCCAGGAGGTCCCCCCAAGCCCCCCTGGACACCCCTCCTTTTGTTGCAATAAAGCCCCGCAGCCCCCAGGGCGTGGAATGGGTTGTTGGGGGTTTTATTGGGGTGTCGCACACCTGTGTGCAGGGGGAGGGTCCGGGGGCTGCATCACAGCAGGGCTGGGCCTCGCACACCCTCGGGGGGCTCAGTGCAGCCCGGGGGTCCTCAAACACCCTCCGAGGGTCCGTGCATACCTGTGGGGGGCTCAGGACACCCCGAGAGTCCGTGCACACCCCCCGAGGGTCCGTGCACACCCATGGGGGCTCAGCGCACCCCGAGGGTCCTTGCAGGAGTTTTCAGTCCAAGAGACTGAGCCGGTGCAGCTCCTCGCAGGCCCCTCCTTCCCCCTCAGCTCCTTCCCCCTCGGCTCCTTCCCCCTCGCAGGCGGCTCCTTCCCCCTCGCAGGTGGCTCCTCGCGCCCTCGGCTCCTCCCGGGGGGCTCCTTGCACACCCAGCGGGGTCCCCACGCCGGGGTCCCGCAGCTCCGGCTCCTCCCCCTCCTCCCCCTGCAGGGGTCCCCGGGCCCCCCCCCGGCGCAGCCGACAGGCCTGGGCATAGGGGGGGGCGATGGGCGGGGCGGGGGGGGCACGTAGGTGTAGGGCCTGGCTGGGTCCAGCTGTGGGGAGAGGGGCTCCCAGTATAGCCCAGTCCTTCCTGGTAGAGCCCAGTGCCTCCCAGTATGGCTCAGTGCCTCCCAGTATGGCTCAGTGCCCCCCTGAACCCACCAAAAGTAAGTAGGGAATTCCACCAGGACCCCACTGCCCTCCCGGTATGTCCCCGTGCCTTCCCAGTGCTGCCCCATACCCACAAGCACCAGGCAAAAACTGACCCCAGTTCCTCCCAGTCCATCCTGATCAGCTCCAAGGCCTCCCCCAGTCTCTCCCAGTCCATCCCAGTCAGCTCCAGGGGCTCCCCCAGTCTCTCCCAGTCCCTCCTAGTCAGCTCTAGGGGCTCCCCCAGTCCCTCCCAGTGCTCCCAGTGCCCCCAGTACCTGCAGGGGGTAGGTGCGGTCAGGGTCGTAGGCGCTCAGATCCCCGCAGGCCACAAAGGGGACAATGACACGGGAGGGACCCGAGAGCTGGGACAGGGCCAGGCCTGGGGGGTGGAATTAGGGGGCTGGGGGGGCACCCCAAATCCTCACGGGTCCCAACCCCCCCGAATTTCCCCAGGGACCCCCCCCTATAGCCCTCAGAGACCCCCAAATCCTTCCAGGGACCCCACAAAACACTCCAAAGGGCCTCCCAATGATTCCCAGAGACTCCAAAATCCTCTCAGAGACCCCCAAAATCCCCTCAGGGACCCCCAGAGAACCCAAACCCCCTTAGGAACCCCTCAAAATGTCCCCAGAGACCTCCCAGTGGTCTCCACAGACCCCAAAATCCCTCCCAGAGACATCCTAATGACCCCCAGACACCCCAAAATCCTGCCAGGTACCCTCAAAATTCCTGCAGGGACCCCTGGAAATGCCCCCAGTGACCCCCCAATAGCCCTCAGAGACCCCCAACTGCCCCGGAGACCCCCCAGCCCCCCCAGGGCCCCTTACCCGCGTCGGGGTCAAGCAGGGGATTGTCCATGGTGGGCACGAAGCCCTCGGGGGGGCTGTAGCCACGGCACACAACGAAAGCCTCTGCAAAAAGTGGGGATTGGAGGGGTCCCCCAAACTCAGGAGGGTCTCCCCAAAGCTGAGGGGGGTCCCCAGTTTTTGGGGAGGGGTCTCACCGATGCTGGAGTTGCGGCTGCTGCGGGGTTTGGCGCAGGTGACGTCGGGGAAGAAGAGGCGCAATTGGGAGTAGAGCAGGGTCACGTCCTTGCCCCGGAAAATCTGGGGGGGCAGGGGCGTTAGGACCCCATTTTTGGGGTCGGGGGAGCCCCAGACCCCCCTCATTTTGGGGGAATCCCCTCACGGACTCACCTTAGCCACGAAGGTGCCGCCTTTCTTCAAGACGTGGGTGGTGATGTTCAGCGCCTAGAGGAGGGGAGACCCCCCAAAAGAGGGATTTGGGGGAGTTGGGGGGGTTTGATGTTCCCTCAGGGCTTTGCGGGTCCCCAGGAGGTTGTGGGGGGAGTCAGGGGGGGTTAACCCCACTTACTGCCAGCAGCAGCTGAGCCTGGATGTACTCGTCCAGGTCGTGCAGCCCCGTCACTGTGGGGAAATTCGGGGCTCAGGGGGGTTCGGGGGGCTCAGGTGTCCCCCCCAGGCTCCAGCCCCCCCAAACTCACCGTCAGGGGCCCCGTCACAGACCACCAGGTCAGCCGGGTGCCCCTCGAAGTGGCGCTGGATCTCCTGGGCTGTGGAGGCCTGGGGGGAGAAGGGGGAAATGGGGTTTGGGGGTGGAATTTGGGGGTCTGGGGGTACCCTGGGGAGGGAAAACGGCATCTGAGGGAGCCCCTGGGGGGAAGAATTTGGGGCTGGGGGTCCTGGGGCTGGGGGGGCCCTGGGGAGGGGAAGAGGGTCAGGGTGGGAAATGGAGATCAGGGGTGTTCTGGGTGGGGGGAGAAAAATGGGGTCGGGGGGTATCTGCGAGGTGATTTGGGGTCTGGGGGTAGGAAAGGGGCCTGGGGGAGGGATTTGGGGTCAGTGGGGCCCAGGGGGAGGGAAAATGAGGTTTGGGGGTTCACGGGGGGAGAATATGGAGCTTGAGGGGAGCCCAGGGAATCTGGGGGTGCCCCAGGGAGCTTCAGGTTTAGGCAGAGTCCGTGGGGGTGGGGGGGGGGTCCCCACCTTGGTGATGTCCCCCTGGACCTGCAGCCCCCCAGGACAGGGCCTTTGGGGGGGCTTGGGGGGCCATGGAGGCTTTGGGGGGTTCTGGGGGGGGGTCCCCACCTTGGTGATGTCCCCCTGGATCTGCAGCACCCCCGGGAGCGGCGCCATGGCCTGGAGATCCACGGCCACCACCTGTGCTGGGGACCCCTTGGAGCCCCTGGGGGGGCGTCAGGAGGGGCCGACTCCCCCCTGGCCCCCCCAGACCCCCAGTGCCCCCCCGGGCCCTCAGGGAACCCCTGGGGGGACATCAGGACATCGACCCCTCCCCCAGACTGCACCCCTGGGACCCCCAAACAACCCTCCCTGAGCCCCCCCCACTCCCAAACTGGGGTTCCCAGTCCTCCCAGTTCACCAAATGGGCACTGCCAGTTCAGTCAGACCCCAGACCAGCATTCCCAGTCTCCCCGGCTGAGACCCCCAGTCCTCCCAGTCCCCAGCCTATGACCCCCCCAAACCAGCACCCCAAGACCCTCCAGTGCAGGACTCTCAGTCCCTCCAGCCCCCAACCGGGAACCCCAGTTCCCCCCAGTCCCCCCAGTGCCCCCAGTCCCACCTGAGATGTCGACTCAGCACTTGGCTCCAGCTCCCAGGGGCGGCACAAAGATCCACAGCCCGACGGACCCCTGGGCCCCAGTGCTCCCAGTTACACCAGTGCTCCCAGTTACCCCTGGGCCCCAGTGCTCCCAGTTACACCAGTGCTCCCAGTTACACCAGTGCTCCCAGTTACCCCTGGGCCCCAGTGCTCCCAGTTACACCAGTGCTCCCAGTTACCCCTGGGCCCCGGTGCTCCCAGTTACCCCAGTGCTTCCAGACCTCTGGGCCCCCAGTGCTCCCAGTTACGCCAGTGCTCCTGGGCCCAAGTGCTCCCAGTCACTCCAGTGCTCCTGGGCCCCCAGTGCTCCCAGTTACACCAGTGCTCCCAGACCTCTGGGCCCCCAGTGCTCCCAATTACCCCAGTGCTCCCAGACCTCTGGGCCCCCAATGCTCCCAATTACCCCAGTGCTTCCAGACCTCTGGGCCCCCAGTGCTCCCAGTTACCCCAGTGCTTGCAGTCATCCCCAGCACTCCCAGTGCCTCCCCCAGCACTGCCCCCAGTGCTCCCAGTCCCTGCCAGTGCCCCCAGTGCCACCAGTACCCTGGAAGAGCTGGAAGCGCTGGTCGAGCTGCAGCAGTTTGAAGGCGCTGCGGGCTCTCCAGCCGCCCTCCTTGGCCAGCCTGTAGTAAATGTCGCGCTTGTCCTTGGAGGAGCGGCCCATGGCGACCCCGCACGGCCTGCTGGCAACAAGCCCTGCTCACGTGGGGGGCACCCACCACAGCCCCCAACCCACACCCAGGGCTCGGGGGGGCACCCCGCACGCCACTTGTGATGTTGTAACCTCCACAGAGTTGTTTATTTGTGTGCCCCACTATTTATTTATAGGTTCGATGGTTTATTTGTAGGTCCTACTGTAAACAAACCACTGTTTATATGGGGGGGGGGGGCACACAGGGGGGTCCCAGGGAGATCCTGTGGCTCCAACCCACACCTACGGGTTATGGGGGGCCCCCACGGCCTGTTCACACCTCTACAAAGCCTTTAAATCACATCAATTTAGGTCGTGTCATTTTTATAGGTCCTACATTTAAACCCTCCCTACAAACCCTCACTGAGCCACTGCGCATGCGCTGTCCTGGCGTTCCCGCCCCTGGCGCGCGGCCGGCGCACGCGCAGCCCCGCCCACCCCGGCGCGCGCGATTTCCCCCCCTCCCCCTTACAACCTCCCCCCTCGCCCTCGCCGCTGCCTCCCGCTCGCCGCGGTACCGGAACGCTCCCGGGAAGGACCGCGGAGGAAACGCAGGAGGAAGGAGGAACGGACGCGGCGGGAGCGGTGAGGGCGGAGCGGCGGTGGCGGCGGCTGAGGCGGGCGGCGGGTGCAATGCGCGTGCGCCTGGCGGGAAGCGTGAGGGGAGGGCGCGCGAGTTGGGGGGGGGGGGGCTCCTTTTCTCACCGCGCATGCGCGGGGCGGGAATTGCGTGTGGGTTTCCCGCCTTTTTCTTTGAGGGGAGGGGGGATTTCTGCGCCCCTTTTTTGCTGTGCGACGCAGGAGCCGTGAGGGGTGGAGGGGGTTCCTCCCTTTTTCGGTGAGGGGACGGGGAGTTTCCCGCCCTTTTCCATGAGGAGAGGGGGGAGGGTTTCCCTTCATTTTTCCATGAGGGGAGAGGATTTCCCACCTTTTCTCACCAGGCGGGAATGGTGAGGGGAGGGGGCTTTCCGGCCATTTTTCCGTGAGCGGAGGAGAGGTGTTCCTGCTCTTTTTCCTGTGTGGTGAGGGGGTTTCCCACCGTTTCTTACCAGGCGGGAACCGTGAGGGGAGGTTTCCCGCCTTTTTTCGTGAGGGGAGGGGTTTCCCGCCACGCGGGGCACGCTGGGAGCTGTAGTCTGTGGGGTTTGGGGGTACATTTTGGGGCGCCGGGACAAGTCCTTCAGGATCTATAGACACCCCCCGACAGGCTGTTGTCGCGACAGAGCCACCGGAACCGGTAATGCAGTAATAAAAAACCTTTATTTCCCAATATATTGCCCCAAAAAGCCTCCCGTGGGCTGGGGGACGGGGGGAACACCCCGAAAACTAACGGAGGTACCCCAGAAACTGAGGCGGGCACCCCAAAACCCGTGAGGGGCAAGGGCATCCTTAAACCTGAGGGGAGGTCTCCCCAGGGGGAAACTGAGGCACGGGCGGTTCAAGGCACTTGCGAAGGCATTTTGGGGAGGGGCAACCCCTGAGGAACCTCCAGATCTACCCCTGTCTCCCCCCCCCGGGGGGACCCAGGCGTCGGGACCCCTCAATAATTTAAGGCTGGGGGTCCCCCTGCGGGGGGGGAGATCTGGGGAGGTCTCTGGGTTGTTGGGTTGTTCAGGCACCGTCTGGGGACTCTGAAGGGGAGACAAAGTGGGGGGATTAGTTACACCCCCAGGGACCCCCAAACCCTCTGGGGATCTTCAACCCCCCGGATTTCTCCCCAGTACCCTCCACAGGGCAGCAACCCCCTCCCAGTGTTTCCAGTTCTCCACTATGTGTTCCTACCAGTTCCATCAGTAGGGCTGCCCTCCCTTTCCCAGTGCTCCCAGTTACCCCCATGGGTCATCTCCCCCACTCCCAGTGCTCCCAGCTCTCCCCTACTGGTCCTTGGCAGTGCTCCCAGTACCCTCCCATGGGGCAGCAACCCCTCCCCAGTGCTCCCACTTCCCCCTGTAGGTTAGGAACCCCCTTCCCAGTGCTCCCAGTACACACCAGTGGGGGCGGCGGTGTGGCCCTGCCGTGTGGGTAGGGTGATGTAGGCGTCGTATCCCAGAAGGATCCCAGCCAGGATCCCGAACACCTGATGGGTAGAGGGGGTCAGAGACACCCAAACTCCCCCTGTAGCCCCACCCCCCCCCCACCCCATCCAGGAGCCAGAACACCTGGGGGGCGGGGGGATCAGAGACCCCCAGACCCCTCCTTTGTACCCTAACCGCCTACACCCACAAAGATCCCCCTTATCCAGGAGCCCAAACACCTGGGAGGGGTCAGAGACCCCTCAAACCCCCCCCACCCCCTCCCTACACCCTGGTCAGGAGCCCAAACACCCGAGGGGGGGTCAGAGATCCCACAACCCGGCCCCCCCAAATTCCCCACTCACCCCTCCCGCGATGCCGGCGCCGTCCCGGTGGCCGACAATGACGATGAGGGAGGTGATGAGGAAGAGCACAGCACCGATGACGCAGCGCGTGAAGTCCTGGGGGGCACAGATGGGACCCCTCAGGCACCCCCAAACCTTCTGGGGACCCCCGACCTCCAGGGATTCCCCCCAGAGACCCCCAAACTCTTTGGGGACCCCCAACCCCCAGGGACACTCTCCCACTCAGCCACTCCAGGACCTCCCAACCTTCCCCCCAGCCCCCCCAAACCCCTCTCAGCCCCCCCCAAACACCTCTAATCCACTCCCAGTGTCCCCCAAACCCTGCCAGGGCCCCCTCAGATCCCCTCCCTCCTCCCAGGCCCCCAGTGCCCCCGAACACCCCCAGTCCTCAAATCCCCTCTCAGCTTTCCCAAACCTCATCCTAAATCACTCCCCATGACCTCCAAGCCATATTAGGAGTCCCCCAAACCTCTCCCCAGCCCAAGAACCCTCAAACCTCCTCTCAGCTCCCCCAGATGCCCCCCAAATCTCCTCTCAGCTTTCCCAAACCCCCTCTAATCCCCCCCAATTTCCACCAGACTCCCCCAGTGCCCCCCGACTCACGGTCCAGCCCCAGTGCAGCAGGGGCAGCCGGGGGGGCAGGCGGCAGCCCCAGGCCAGCAGCACCAGCGCGGCGAACACCAGCTCCACCGCGGCCAGCCCCGCGTAGCCTGAGCGTGATGCCCCGAAGCAGATCAGGGTCAGCAGGCACAGGATCTGCGGGTACAGGGCCATATAGGATCCATACGGCCTGGGGGGGCACCCTCTGAACCCTCCCCATAAACCCCACGTGCCCACAGAGGCCCCCCATACAGTGGCATACACCCCATTAGGCATCCCCAGCACAGCTTATTTCCCTTATGGAATGTCCGTAGTGTGCCCTATAGACCTGCTGCACTCCAGGTACCCTGGGCTACCTAGAGACCCTCCGTGACGCCTTCAGAGACCCCTCTTAGCAGTGCTTATCGACCCCATGCAGTGCCCATATATGGCTGCTGAGGGAATGCCTACAGTACCCCTTATAACAGCCCCTGTATAGATCCTGAGCGCCATCCTATAGGGCCCTAGAGATTCTGGGCCGTCACCTAAAGACTCTTACAGCGCCTCCTTTGTACTGCTGTGGGGTCACCTACAGCTGGCCCGTAGCGTCCCCAATAGGCCACCGTGGGGTCTGGACGGACCCGCCCCCTTAGCGGCCCCTCTAAGCCCCCATAGGGTCCCCCCCCGCCCCCATGGGCCACCATGGGCTCCCCACAGAACCCCCCCGCCCCCGGAGCGCCCCCTGCAGGGTCCCCATGGATTCCCCCGGCCCCGCCCCCGGAGCGCCCCCTGCAGGGTCCCCATGGATTCCCACGGCCCCGCCCCCGGAGCGCCCCCTGCAGGGTCCCCATGGATTCCCACGGCCCCGCCCCCGGAGCGCCCCCTGCAGGGTCCCCATGGATTCCCACGGCCCCGCCCCCGGAGCGCCCCCTGCAGGGTCCCCATGGATTCCCCCGGCCCCGCCCCCGCGTGGGCGCCGGGACAGCAGCGCCGTTGTGGGAGCGCCGGGGCGGGGCCGTCTCCCGGCAACGGTCGCCATGGCAACGGCACAACAGTGCCCACCCTCCTCCGCCTTCCAAGGGGCGATGGCGGGGGTGGGGCCCGCCGGGCTGGGGGCTCTTAAACGGGCAGAGGCTGGAGTCCCTTAAAGGGGCCGCGCCCGCCGTGACGCGGCGAGCGCCGCCCGGGCTGGCGCAATAACGGCTGGCACGGCGGGCCCGGGCACCGCCCGAACCCCCCCGGGACGGGACCCAGACATCCGGGCTCCCTCCCCGCTTTCGCACCAAGGCGCCCGGGCCCCGCCCTTTCTCACCTTCCCTGCTCTGCCCCACCCCCCTTCCCCAAGGGCGTTGCCCCTCCACGCGCCCGAAGCGGGACCGGGAGGCGCGGGGGAAGCGGATGCCGGTGGTCTCCCACGGCAGAGGGGACGCTGCTGCGGGGGGTGCCGGCCCCCACGGACACCCGGGCCCTCACTCCACGTGTTAGCGGGAAGCCGAGCACCCGGAGAGCCGGGCATCCCCCCCGGAGGGTACCCCGGTGTCCCGGTGCCCCCCCAAAATGGGGACCCAGCTGTCACGGTATTCCCCACCCCCTTCAAAATAGGGACCCAGGCATTCTACTAACGCCCAAAATTGGGATCCCGTCATCCCGCTACTCCACCCCTCCACTAAAATAGGGGACCCACGTGTCGTGCTGCCCCCCCCAGGCCCCCCCAAATTGGGGATCCAGGTATCCTGCTGTCCCCCTCCCAGAAACGGCGATTCCAGACATCCTGGTCCACCCCCAGCGCAGGGACCCAGGCATCCTCCTGCCCCCCGAATGGGCACCCAGGCGTGCACCTCCCCACCCCCCAAAAAACCGGGAGCCGAGTCATCCTGCCCCCTCCAAACAGGGACGGTGGCACGCCAATCCTCCCCCCGCCCCAAGCAGGAGCCGGATATGTCCCGGTGTGTCCCCCCGCGGGGGGTACCCCGCCCCCCCGGTGCCCACCTCCTCTGGGTTCCCCAGCCCCCCGGTGCCCCCCACCCCGGGTGCCCCCACCCCGGGTGCCCCCGGTGTCTCACGATCTCGCCGATGAGCACCAGCCCCTTGCGGGTGCGGCTGAAGGCGAGGCAGGTGCTGGGGCAGCTCTGGGACCCGCTGGACTCCATGGCGGGACCGGGCGGCACCGAACGGGCGGCGCCGGGGGGGGGGGGGGCGAGGGGGAGCGGGGGGGGAACTGGCACGGCGCGGGGGCGGGGCCTGGCGGCGCGCGCCGGCACGCGATTGGCTGGCGGGAGGGCCGAGGGGCGGGGCCTGGCGGTGGGGAAACCCCTATTAGGGATGGACACGGGGGGAGCCCCGGGGGCGGGGCCAACGGCGGGGCCGCCGTCACGTGACTGGGCGGTGGGGGGGGAACCTCGGCGAGGGTCCGGGGGCGGGGCTTGGAGCGGGGGAAGCCCCGGGAGTAGCGACGAGGGGGTCCCGGGGGCGGGGCTTGGAGCGGGGGAAGCCCCGGGAGTAGCGACGAGGGGGTCCCGGGGGGCGGGGCTTGGAGCGGCGGAAGCCCCTGTGACTGGGTCGGGGGTCCTCGGAGGAGGAGCTGAGGTAGGCGGGGCTTACAACGGGGAACCCCCCCGTGATTGGCGGGTGGGCGGGGCTTGGCGCGGGGGAAGCCCCTGACGGCGGCGGGAGGGGGTCCCGAGGGGCGGGGCTTAGAGGGGGCAGGGCCTGAGCGTTCTGGAATTGGGGGTCGCTGTGGGTCTCTAACGGGGTTTGGGGAGCCCTAGAGGAGCCTGTGGGGGTCCCTGGGGGGCTTGGGAGGATCTGGGGAGATCCAGAGGAGCCTGGGGCAGGGTGGGGGTCCCTGGGGAGGTTGGGGGTCCCCAAGGCCTTTTTTTCCCCCGGGGCCGTTGGGCCTCTCTCCGTTTTGGGGTGACTCAGCCGGATGTGGGCAGCGCCGTGCCCGCCGGATGCTGGGGATGGAAAGAACAGGGGGTCCTCACGGGAAATGACTCGGGGAGGCACCGGGGGGTCCCCACCTTTATTGAACACCCCCAAAAATGGGGAGGGGGACAACGTCTCCGTGCGACTCCCAGAACGTGGGGAGGGGGCATTGCATAGCTTGAAGGGCGTCCCTGCCAAAATGGGGGGCACCAAAATCACCCCCCCGGGATGGGGGGGGTCCCCCAAAGCACCAAAAAATCGGGTGCGTGGGGGGAGCACCTCGCTCTGACGTCGCCTTCCATTTGGAGGGGCTCCAGGGGGCAATCAGGGGTGCGGCCCCTCCCCGGGGGGTTTAGGGGTGCAGCCCCCCCACGAGGCAGAAGCAGGGCTCCCCCCGCGGGGAGCTGCCCACGCACAGCCGCAGCACCCCCCGCGCCGGCGGGTTTGGGGGGGCTCCTGGGGGGGAAAAGGGGGGGCGTCACTTCATGTGGGGGTGGGGCAGGACCCCCCGTCCCTCCCCCGAGCCGGGCAGGGGCAGCACGGGGGGCTGGGGGGGCTCCGGGCTGTGCCATTCTTTCTGCGCGGGGGAGGGGCACTGGGGTATCTTACTGAGTTGGGGGAGCAATGGACTGTACCACCTGGTTTTGGGGGGCATGGGATATTCCAGTGTGTTTGGGGGGGCCTAGGCTGTACCACTGCGCTGGCAGGGGGTGTGATCTGTACAAATGCATTTCGGGGGTGCCTGGGTGTCCCAGTGACTTGGGGGGGCCGGGATGTTCCCACCCTGTCCCAGTGAACTTGGGGGATCCTGCCCTGTCTCCATTGAGCTGGGGGGGGCCCGTCGGGGCGCTGGGGGGGCCGAGGGTGGGGGTCTCACCGTGGGTGCGGCGCAGCAGCAGGCGCAGGCGGCTGCCCCCACCCCGGATCCGGGCCAGCGCCTGCGCGTGGCTCATCCCGGCCGTGGGGGCCCCGTTGATGGCCAAGAGCTCGTCACTGACCTGCCCTCCCCAGGAGGGACACCCAAAAGTTATAGGACCCCCACGACCCCCTCCCCCCAGACTCCTCACAACCCCCCAAACACCCCCATTGCTCCCCACCAGAGACCCCATATTACCCCCAAACCACCTCTCCCACCCCCCAGCCACACCCAGGACCCCCATGAACCCCACCCAGGTTGCCCCCAGGACCTCCACAGTTCCCCCAAGTCCCCCCAGCTCCTGACAGAATCCCCCCTAGACCTCACTGCACCCTGACCCCATATAGCCCCCCAGCCCCTATTGCTCCCCTTTCCCCAGTTCCCCCATAGCCCCTTTTGCCCCCAGACCCCCCTTTCCTCCCCCAGGACCCCCGTGGCCCCCCAAGGCCCCCCCGTACCTGGATGCAGCCGCAGCGCTGGGCCGGGCCCCCCTCGCGCAGCCCCCGCACGAAAACCCCGGCGGGGCCCCCCCGGAGGCTGAACCCGAAGCCCCCCGGGCCCCGGGGCAGCTCCACTGTGAACGGGACGGGGTCCTGGGCCCCCAGTACGCACCAGTTACACACCACTTACACACCAGTAACACACCAGTAACACCAGTCACCTCCCTGGGCTGCGGGGCAGTTTTCTGATCCTCCCAGTTACACACCAGTACACACCAGCAACACCCCGCCGGCCGCAGGGCAGCTTCACTTCGAACCGGGAGGGAGGGTACTGACCACACCCAGTACACACCAGTAACACACCAGTCACCCCCGCGAGCTGCGGGACAGCTTCCTGAACCTGCCCAGCACACACCAGTACACACCAGTAACACCCCCCTGGCTGCAGGGCAGCTCCACTGCGAACGGGAAGGAGGGGGAGGGGTGTTCCCGTGGCCCCAGTATACACCAGTTACATACCAGTAAACCCCCCAGGGCGACGAGGCAGCTGCATCCCAGCCCTCCCCATTCCCTCCCAGTGTTCCCAGTATCCTTCCCAGTTCCCTCCCAGTGATCCCAGTCCGTACCTGTGGCCAGGCCAGGCTGTACCCTGGCCCCCTCCCGGTGCTGCTGGGACTCCCCAAGTCCTCATCTGGGGCAGAGAGAGGGGTGGGCTCAGTGCTCCCAGTATCGCCCAGTATACCCGAGTAGCCACTGAGTGCTCCCCAGTCCCCTCCCACTGTCACCTGTCCCCGTCCCACTGCTCCCAGTGCCATCAGCCCCCACCCCAGTGCCCTCCCTGGGACCTCCCAGTGTGCCCAGCCCCCATCCCAGTGCCGCCTGGGACCTCCCAGTGCCATCACCCCCATCCCAGTGCCCTCCCTGGGACCTCCCGGTGTGCCCAGTCCCCATCCCAGTGCCCTCCCAGTGCCCCCTGGGACCTCCCAGTGCCCTCCCAGTGCTCCCAGTGCCCCCAGTACCAGTGGGCAGCAGGTCCCGGGGTTCAGGGCCCACGAAGCTGGTGGCAGCCACAGGCTCAGGGGGGGCCCCAGGGCCTGGGAGGGGGGACACACTGCACCAGTGCTCCCAGTGCCACACAGTGCCCCTCCCAGTGCCCCCCTAGTGCTCCCAATTCCCATGCCAGCCCTTCCCAGTGCATCCCAAGTACCCTTCCCAGTGCATCCCAGTGTCCCCACTCTACCTCCCAGTCCTTCCCAGTATGCCTTAATCCCCTCAGTCCCTCATATCCCCCTCCCAGTGCCCCCCAAACCCTGCCCTGTTCCTTTCCAGTGCCCCAGTGCTCCCCCCAGTCCCTCTCCCAGTGTTCTCACTGCTCTCAGTCGCCTCCACAATGCCCCCAGTCCCCTCCCAGTGCCCCCAGTCCTCCCCCCAGTCCCTCTCCCAGTACTCCCACTGCTCTCAGTCGCCCTCACAATGCCCCCAGTCCCTCCCAGTGCCCCCAGTCCTCCCCCCAGTCCCTCTCCCAGTCCCTCCCAGTGCTCCCAGTCTGGACACACCCAGGCTCCGCAGCAGCAGCAGCAGGTCCCCGTCGCGGGGCTGGATGTGGGGGGGTCCCCGCCGCCCCAGGGTGGGGGGGGCTCGGGGGAGGGGGCGGCGGCGGGGGGGGGCGGCTGTAGCGCAGGACACAGGAGCCCCCCACCACCACCACCACGCTCACTGGGAGGGGGGACCCCGAGTCAGGGACCCCCCAAAACTCGGGGACCCCCCCCAGGGGAGATGGGGACCCCCCCAAAAGACACGGACCCCCCCAAAGGTCGGGGACCCCCCCAGGGGAGATGGGGACCCCCCCCAAAGGACACGGACCCCCCCCAAAGGTCGGGGACACCCCAGAGGAGATGGGGACCCCCCCCAAAGATCAGGGACCCCCCCCAAAGATCAGGGACCCCCCAGGGGAGATGGGGACCCCCCCCAAAGGTCGGGGACCCCCCCAGGGGAGATGGGGACCCCCCCAAAGGACACGGACCCCCCCCAAAGGTGGGGGGCACCCCTGGGGGATGGGGGACACCGCAGGCCAGGGACCCCCCCTCGGGGATGAGACCCCTCAAAGATCATCGACCCCCCCGGGGGTTGGGGACACCCCCAAATTCTGCCCCCCCCCCTTCCCCACTCACCGCTGGGCCCCGGCGGCGCCTCCGGGGGTGGCATCGGGGCTTGGCCCCCCCCCGGGCTGCGGGGGGGCTACGCCTGGGGGGCACCAGTGCTCCCAGTAACCTCCCAGTGCCGTTTGTATCTCACCCACTTCCCCCCCAGTGCCCTCCCCAGCTTCTCCAGTTCCCTCCCGGTTTGCCCCACATCATCCCAGTTCCCCCACAGTGCTCCCAGTGTCCGCCTCCGTGCTCCCCATATCCTCTCCCGGTGCCCCCCCAAGCTCTCCCAATATCCTCCAGCCCCCTCCCAGTGCTCCCAGTCCAGCCCACACCACCCCAGTTCCCCCCCAGACTTCCCAGTACCCCCCCAGTGCCCCTCTCAGTGCCCCAGTATCTACCCAGTCCGCCCCGGCATTCGCAGTATGCCCCCAATGCTCCCAGGATCCTCCCAGTTACCCCACAGTATTCCCAGTATCCCCCCAATAGTGCTGGTATTCTTCCAGTTTCTCCCCAGTGCTCCCAACATCACCTCTAGTGCTCCCAGTACCCTCCCAGTATCCCCCCAATAGCCCCGGCATCCTCCCAGTTTCTCCCGAGTTCCCAGCATCCCCGTGATGCTCCCAGCATCCTCCCAGCACCCTCCCAGCACTCCCAGTATGCCCCCAATGCTCCCCGTGTCCTCCCAGTTCTCCCCCTCAGTGTCCCCAGCATCCCCCCAGTGCTCCCGGTTCACCCCACGCCGCCACGGTGCCCCCACAGTCCTTCCAGTAACCCCTCAGTTCCTTCCCAGCGCCTCCCAGACTTCCCCAGTGCTCCCAGTCCGCCCCATCCCATCCCAGTGCCCCCAGTCCCTCCCCCTCCCCTCGGGTACCGCCGCGGGGTCGCCACGGCAACGGGCGCGAGGCCGGAGGGCGCGAGCGGCGGAGGGACGGGCTGACGGACGCGCGGCTCCGCCAATCAGCGGCCGTGGCACGCGGAGAGGGGGCGGGACGAGCAGGGGGCGGTAGCACCGATAGGCGGGCGGCTCCACCAATCAGCTGGCGCAACGATCGCCGGTCGTGGGCGGGGGCGCGCCGCAAAGGCTGCTGGGAGTTGTAGTCCGCCTCAACCACCTCTTTCTCCCACAGGGCCCCGCGGCGAAAGATGGCGGCGGGCGATGGCGCGGCGGCGGCCGAGGGGACCGCGGGGCCGGGGCCGGTGTCGTTCGCGTTCAGCCGCAGGGCGGAGCGGCGGCGGCCGCTGCCCGCGGGACCCTGCGCGGAGCCCGGTGCCGGCGGCGACACCGACAGCGACACCGATTTCCTGACGGCGGTGGAGGACCGGGAGTTGCTCAGGTGGGCGGGGGAGGAGGCGCGGTTTAGAGATGGGTCTCGCCCATCAAGGCTCGCGGCCCGTCACGGGGCTGCCCTCACAGCGCCCGGGGGCGTGGCTGAGGGCGCTCCCTTAAAAGGTGGGGCAGGGCGTGGCTCAGGTGAGCGGGGGGCGTGGCTTAGCCCGGGCTCCTGCGGGGGGCGTGGCCTCAGGGCAGAGCGAGGCTCAGGTGGGGCTGTCCCGGTGCGGGCAATGAGGGGGCGTGGCCTCGGAGGGGCGTGGCCATGATGCCTTTTCCTGGTGTTAAAATCAAGAGTCATACACGGTCTGGGGAAAAGGGATTTTACTTTGGTATTTATTTAAGGATCCTTAGGTGCACACGTCCAGGTCATGTGCATTGAGATGCACCCCGCCGAGTGTGCCCCCAAAGATCGGGTATAACATTATAGGTTTTACTAATTAGCAGATCTATCAAAGATTCCCCAATGAGAGGCTCGAGTGAGCCCTCCCCCCTCCCCGAGGAGCCTTCCCCTGGATGGTTCTATCTTGGTTTACAGAATGTGTTCTGGAGAGGACCTTGGGCTCTGGGGCACACTGATCCCTAGCTACGAAGCTTCTAAAATGTTTAGTCTCTTAGCTTGACAAACAAGTCCAAGAATGCAGGCAAAAAGCACTGGGAATACAGAAGTTGTAAAAAAGGTATAACAGGGGTATAAAAGAAAAGGCAAAAAATCTCCATGGCATCAGCCAGAGCGGCGTTAACGATCCCTTGGGGCGGGGCTCCGTGTCCGGCTTTCCCATTAAAGGCTTCGGGGGGCGTGGCTTAAGGCGGGTGCTGTCCATCAAGGGTCTGGTGAGGGCGGGGCTTTGTTGGGGCGGGGCTTAGGCCACGTTCCTAATATGGCGGGGGCGGGGGCCGGGGGCGGGGCCTCACCGCGTGCAGCTGCTTGGGGCGGGGCTTTTTGGGGGCGGGGCTTCTGGCAGGGAGCGACCCTTTGTTCAAGAAGGCCTGGTCTGTTTGTGGGCGTGGCTAACTCTCTGGTCCCGCCCCCAGCACGCGGCCAGCCCCGCCCCCCAAAAAGGAGCTGGTGATCCCCCTGATCCCCCCCCACCGCTGGAGGAACCCGGAGCCCCCCCGTGCCGACACAGACCCCGCCCCCGGCCCCGCCCCCGCTTCTGACTCCACCCCCAACACAGACCCCACCCCCTCCGGGACCCCCCCGGACCCCCCCTCGGTGGAGGCTCAGGCAGTGCAGGAGCTGCTGCAGGGTGAGTTCGGGGGGTCCTGGGGGGTTCTGGGGACCCGATTGAGCCCCCCTGGGCCCCCCCTGACTCCCTGCACCCCACAGAGGCACGGCAGAGCCAGGAGCAGCCCAACGGGGCCTCGGGACCCCCCATCTCCATCCCCCTCCAGCTGCCTGACAAGGACATCGCCACGGGGCCGCAGCCGGTGAGGGACCCCCCGAACATCCCCCAGGACCCCCAGAGTGACCCCTTCCCCCATCAGAGTGACCTCCTCATCCCGGGGCCTGCAGAACTCCCCTGGGGATCCCCAAGTCCTTCCCAGGGCCCCTCCAACCACCTTTTCCCCTGTAGTTCCCTCCCCAGCCCCGTAAGTGCCCCCTAGGCCCCCCAAGTGCCCCCCCCAGCTCCAAACCCCCCATGCTCTCCCCAGACCGCCCAGGACTACGAGGCCGTGCCTGTGGGGCAGTTCGGGCTGGCCATGCTGCGGGGGATGGGCTGGAGCCAGGGCCAGGGCATCGGGCGCACCTTCCCCAGGTGAGTGGGGGCACCCCTGAACCGCGGGGACACCCCTGAACCCCGCAGAGCCGGGGGGGATTGTGGGGGGGGGACACCTGAATCCCCCTGAGCCCCCCGAAGATGGGCACACGGGCTGGAGCCAGGGCTGAGGCATTCATTGGTGGGGGAGGGACCCCAAAGTGGTGGGGGGCACCCTGGAACCACTGAAACCCCCCCAAAAGCTGGGGGGGATCCCTGAACATGCCAGCCCTGGGGGAGACAGGCTTCAAGGGGAAGCTTTGGGGTGCCACGGCCCCCTGTGCCCCTCCCAGGGTGGTTTCTGTGGTGCCCTGATCCTCTCTTTTCCTAATAATTTTGGGGTCCCCTGACCTCCCAGGGCTGGTTCTAGGGACCCCTAGGATGGATTTTGGGGTGCCCTGACCCCGCTTTCCCCCCGCAGGGTGGTGACCCCCCTGGAAGCACCGGCCGCGCCCGCGGGGGCTGGGCCTGGGCGCTGAGGCGGCCCCCCCGGGCACCCCCAAACCTGGGGAGCCTTCCCAGGGGGGCCCGGCCGTGGGGGACCCCGTGCGCATCGAGGCCGGGCCCCACCGCGGCGTGGAGGGCAAGGTGAGACCAGTACAGACCAGTGCAAACCAGTATGGGGCACTGGGGGGTACTGGGGCGAACTGGGGATGTTGGGGTGGGGGCAGGGGAGGCCAGGGAGGGACCGAGGGGGGGCACTGAGGGTGCTGACACCCCCCCGCTTCTCCCAGTGTGCCCAGTATGGCACTGGGGGGGCCTCTGGGTGAGGTACTGGGAGGTGCTGGGTGGATACTGGGGGTAACTGAGGCAGGACTGAGGGTGTGATGGGGGTAATCGGTGCTGGGGAGTAACTGGGAGGCACTGGGAGGGTGACTGGGGTTACTGGGAGGCTGCTGGGAGGTACTGGGGGCTACTGGAGTTTAGTTGCTGGGAGGTGACTGGTGGCTGACTGGTGTTACTGGGGGGTGACTGGAAAACCTTTGGATGTTATTGGGGGTAACCAGGAGCCTACTGGGAGGTAACTGGGCTAACTGGGCCCCCAGGTGGAGGCGCTGGACCCCGAGACTGGGCGGGCACTGGTGCGGCTCCAGCTGGGGGGGCAGGTGGTGGCCGTGAACCAGCACGGGCTGCGCCCAGTCAGCACTGGTGAGTGTCCCAGTCTGGACCATTAACCCCCCACGCCCCTCCCATCCCCAGTAACCCCCAGGTCAGTCAGTCCGGCCTGTGCCTGATTTGTACTGGTGAGTGTCCCAGTTTGGACCAGTACATCCCAGTAATCTTCCCCCTCATGTAGTTTAATTCCCCCAGTACCCTGCAGACCAGTGTGAGCCCAGTCTGCACTGGGGAGCCTCTCCATAAGCCCCAGTGTCACCCAGTAACCTCCCAGGGCCTCCCAGTAACACCTCAGAAGAGCCCAGTAAGCCTCAGTGCCTCCCACTACTTCCCAGTTTCCCTCCAGTAACCTCCCAGTCCCCCCCAGTCCCTCCCAGTTTCCCACAGAATCCCCTCCCAGGGCGCCCCCAGCCCTCTCCCAGTGCCTCCCAGTACCTTCCAGTTCCCCACAGGTGCCTCTGGCCACCCCCCTCAGAAGGGGGCGCAGGAGGGGGCGCAGGGCGGGGCCCCCCCGTGGGGGGGAAAGAAGCGGAAGGAGCCCCCCGAAAACGAGAGGTGAGGGGGGGCTGGGGGGACTCATTTTGGGGGGGTCCTTAGGGGGGTGTGACTGACCCCTGGGGAGCTGGGGGGCTTTGGGGGGCCCCCAGAATTTGGGGAGCTCCCTGACCCCTGCGGGGCCTTGGGGGCACCCACGGAAGGGGCTTGGGTGGGTCTGACCATTGGGGAACTTTGGGGGGTCTCTGGGGGGGGGCTCTGACACCTGAGGGGCTCTGGGGGACCCCGGCCCCCCCCGACTGTCCTGTGCCCCCCCAGGTGTGTGAAGCAGGCACGGGGGGCCCCCCCTGCACCCCCCATTGGCTGCGCAGGGACCTGCGGGTGCGCTGCGTGGACAGGGCCTTCCGGGGCGGCCGCTACTACAACTGCAAGGTGGGACCCCAGAACCGCCCCCAGAACCCCCCCGACCCTGGAATCACAGCCCAAACCTCCTTTGGAGCCACAAAATCACCCCCCGGACACCCAAAACCCCCCCCGGGGCACCCCGGAACCCCTCAGGGGAGCCCTAAAATGGCACGGGGACCCCAAAACCACCCCCGTGGACCCCCAAAATTCCAGTGGGGCCTCAACACCCCCCAGGGAACCCTGGAAATCCCTATGGGACACCACATTCCTCCTGTGGGACCCCAAAGCCCCCCAGGGGCCCCTGGAAACACCCTGGGACCCCCAAAAACCACCCTGGGACCCCCATGAAGCACTTTTGGAGACACCACCCCCCACTTCCAAGGACCCCCAAAGTCCCCATGGCCCCCCCAAGATCCCCTGAGGGCTCCCCAGGAGCCCCCAAGGGTTGGGGGGGTGGGTCTCTGCCCCCCAAAATCAGCCCCGGGGGGGGTCTCTGCCCCCAAAAGCCCCCCCTGGGGCACATCTGGGTGGGATTTGGGGGTCCTGACCCCCCTGGCCCCCCCAGATGCAGATCGAGGACCTGCTGGCCCCCGACACCTGCGTGTGCCGCACCGATGACGGGCGCCTGGTGGAAGGTGAGACCCCGCCCCGAGGGGAATCTGGGGGGTCCTGACCCTCCCTGAGCACCCCTGACCCCATCTGAAGCCCCCTGACCCCCATAACCCTCTTGAACCCCCAAAATCACCCTGATCTCCCTGACCCCCCATGCTCCCCCGACCCCTCTGAGTCCCAAAACGCCCCCTCCCCTGGCCCCCGACCCCTGTGCCCCCCGAACCTGCCTCCCCTGACCCCCCATAACCCCCCAGCTCCCCCTCCCCATTGCACCCCAGCCCGTCTGACCCCCCAAATGCTCCCTCCCCACACCCACCAATGCCCCCGGAGCCCGCAACGCCCCGAGTCCCCCAGCCCCCCCACCGCTCCCCTGGCCCCCCGGAGCCCCCCGCCCTGAGCCCCCCCGTGCCCCCCAGGCCTGCGGGAGGCCTCTCTGGAGACGGTGGTGCCCCGGGGCAGCTCGGACCGCGTCATGGTGGTGCTGGGGGAGCACGCGGGGAAGGTGAGCGCGACCCCCCGCCCCGAGCCCCTCCCCGAGCCCCCTCCCCGAATGACCCCTGATCCCCCCCAATTCCCGCAGGTGGGGCAGATCCTGGAGCGGGAGCCGGAGCGCGGGCGGGCGCTGGTGCAGCTGGGCCGGGACGCGGTGCTGCCGCTGCCCTACGACTCCATCTGCCATTACCTGGGGGGGGCGACGACGACTGAGACCCCTCCCCAAAACCTCCCGCCAGCTTCCAACATGGCCGCCGCGGCTTCACGGCAATAAAACCTGTTCGAACGAACAGCGGCTGCCGCGGTTGTTTTGCACCCCGCGGTGGTTGTTGAAAGGAGGGGGACCCTCCGCCCCTGGTGAGCTCGGAGCCCCCCCGATGCCCTCCGAGCCGGTGCCGGTGCCGGTGCCGGTGCCGCTTTGCCCGCTCCCAACATGGCGGCTGCGCGGCCGCTGCCCGCGTCCAACATGGCGCGTTGCCAGGCAACGGCCCCGCCCTCTCGCCGCCGCCAATCAGCGCGCGCAGCTGCCCGGCCACGCCTTAAAGGGGCGGGGCGGGGCTCACGTGACCGGAAGTTTGTCTCCGGCCGGGTGTTCTGAGGCGTCTCGATGGTTTGAGCTCCCCGCGGTCGCGGCCGGAGCGTTTGGGGGGATTTTGGGGGGGTTTTGGTGTCTTTGGCGAGATCCCGGCGGGTTTTGGGGACCCTTCGTTACCCCCTTTCTGCCCCCGAAGCGGCTCCGCTACTGCCGGCGCGTCCCGCCATGGCGCAGGCCCGGGGGGTGAACAGCCTGCGCTTCAACCAGGACCAGAGTGAGTGGGGGGACCCCCAAATCCCCCCGGAACCCCCAAAACACCCCCGGGACCCCTGAAACCCCCCGGGACTCCCAAACCCCTCAGGTGTCCCCCCTCGGAGACCCCCAGAACCCCCTAATACCCCGCTGGGATCCCCCCGACCCCCGCTAGGGACCCCCAAACAGCCCCCAGGGCCCCGCGGATCGCCCCCAGACCCACCCAGCGACCCCCTGCTTCCCCCCAGGTGCAGTCCCGAGTCCCTCTGGGGACCCTCAACGTCCCCCAGGACCCCCTAAACCCCCCAGGTACCCCCCTAAGCCCCTTGGGTGTCCCCCTCACCCCCGCCCGTGGCCCCCAGGCTGTTTCTGTGTCGCGATGGACTCGGGGGTCCGGATCTTCAACGTGGAGCCGCTGATGGAAAAGGGGCACCTGGGTGAGGGTCCTGGGGACCTTGGGGGATCCCCCCTCCTCTGCGGGGGTCGTGGGGTGAGGGAGGGGGTGGGGGGCTTGGGGACCCCTTGGGGGTCTTTAGGTCCAGCGAAGGGGCTGGGGGGAGCTGGGGGGAGGAAGTTTGGGCTCTTTTGGGGTCTCGCGGGCCCGGGAGGGTGGGGGGGCGCTTTGGGGGGGTTCCTAAACCTGGGGGGTGTTTGGGGGTCTCTAGACCTGAGGGTGGGGGCAGTTTTTGGGGGGGGGGGGGTGTTTTGGTGGTTCCTAAATTGAGGCTTTTGGGGGGCGTTTGGGGAGATCTTTAAGCTGGAGGTGCAGTTCTGGGGGGGCTCGGGCTGTTCTGGGGTCCCCAGGCCTAGTGGGGGGAGGGCTAAATTTTGGGGGAAGTCCTTCAGCTTTTGGGGGGGGTTCTCCTATTTGGGGGTGTTCCTCTACTTTGGGGGTCTCTGAGCTCTGGGGGGAGGGTTCTGTCCAGCTTTGGGGGTGTCACTAAATTTGGGGTGTCCCCTCAGACATGGAGCAGATTGGCAGCGTTGGGCTGGGAGGGTCCCTGGGGTTGGGGGGGTCCCTCAGTTTTAGGGGGATCCCTCGGGTTTGGGGGAGTCTCCTGATTGCAGGGTGCCCCCAGACGCGGAGCAGGTCGGCAGCGTGGGGCTCGTGGAGATGCTGCACCGCTCCAACCTCCTGGCCATCGTGGGCGGGGGGAGTCACCCCAAGTTTCCCGATGCCTCAGGTGCGCCCCAAAACCAGGGGGGGGCCCAGGTGCCCTGACAGGTCCCCCAAAGCCTGGGGGGAGGCCAAGTTCCCTTGGCAGGGCTCCCCAAAACCCAGGGCTGCCCAGTTTCGAGGTCCTCCCCGACACCTCCTGGAGGGGTCCCCGATTTTGGGGCAGCCCCCGACAGCCCCCCCGGGGTCCCCAGTGTTGGGGCAGCCCCGGACCCCCCCGATATGGGGTCCCCCCATCACTCCCCTGGCCCCCGGTGGCTCCCCAGTGTCAGGGTCCCCCTCTGTCACCCCCCGGCCCTGGGGGGTCCCCGATACCGGGGTGTCCCCCCTGACCCCCGGCCCCCCCAGTGCTGATCTGGGACGACGCCCGGGAGGGGAAGGACAAACTGGTGCTGGAGTTCAGCTTCCCCAAACCGGTGCTGGCCGTGCGCATGCGGCACGACAGGTACTGGGAGCACTGGGAGGGACTGGGAGCACCAGGAGGGGCCGGGAAGGGGCAGCTGGAGGGCACCGAGTGGGACTGGGGTGCTGGGGCTGGAGTTCAGCTTCCCCACACCGGTGCTGGCCATGAGTGTGTGGCACAACGGGGGGACTGGGAGGGACTGGGAGGGACTGGGAGCACTGAGGGGGGACTGGGAGGGACCCAAAGCTGCGCCGGCCATGCACTTGCAGCGCGATGGGTGGGACTGGGGAGGGTAACTGGGTAAACTGGGGAGGCTGCGGTGACTGGGGCGGTACTGGCAGTGCTGGGGGTGCTGGGAGGGACTGGGGAGGACTGGGTCAATACTGGGAGGACACTGGGGGCGACTGGAAGAGACTGGGGGGGGTTAACTGGGGGCACTGGGAGGGACCCACACGGCTCCTGGCCGTGCATATGCAACATGGTGGGTGCTGGGCGCTAACTGGGTAAACTGGGAGGACTGGGGGGGTAGCTGGGGGTGCCCCAGCCGTGGGGGTCCCCTGAAGCCCCCCGTGCCCCCAGGCTGGTGGTGGCCCTGCAGAGCCGCCTGTACGTGTTCTCCTTCCCCCACCGCCCCACCAAGCTCTTCGAGTTCGACACCCGCGACAACCCCAAAGGTGGGGGCACCCTAAAAACGGCGGGGAACCCCAAAAACTGGGGGGGGGGGAAGCCTGAAGTGGGGGCACCTGAAAATTGGGGGGATCCCAAACTGGGGGGAGCCCAGACTGAGGGGAGCCTGAAACATGGGGTGGACCCCAGGAAGCTGGGGGGTGCCCTAAAATCAGCAGGAACGGGTTTGAGGGTGGGAGGGACCCGGGTATCTGGGACAGAGCCCCCTCCCTGTTTTTCCTGCTGGGGGTGGTTTGGGGGGACCCCCAAAACCCCACCAAGGGGCATCCCAAAACTCAGGGATGGCCCCAAAACCCCAGAGGGACCCCAGAACCTCGGGGGGTTTGGGTAGGGGGGACCTGGGGGGGACCCAGGTGTCCAGGACAAACAACCGCCCATTCTCTTTATTGGGGGCGTTGGGAGGGACCCCAGAATCCCAAAGGGGGAACCCCAAACCTTCCCCCAGGGACTCCTCAAAGCACAGGGAGGGACCCCAGTGAATGAGGGGGAGCCTGGAACTCGGGGGGGACCCCAAAACCCTGGAGGACCCCAATACCCGGGGGGGATCCCAACGTTCTGGGGGGGATTTAGGGGGACCCCGATGTCCTGGGGGAGCTGAGGGGGCAGGGATACCCCAATGTCCGGTTCCTCCCCCCAGGGATCGTGGATCTCTGTCCCAGTTTGGAACGGGCCTTACTGGTGTTCCCGGGGCACAAGTGCGGGAGCCTCCAGCTGGTGGTGAGGGCCCTACTGGGGATACTGGGAGGGACTGGAGGGAGGTGGGCAGGGCAGAGAGGGGGACTGGGGGTCACTGGGAGGGGGCTGGAGGGGTTTGTGGAGGACTGGGGATGCTGGGAAGGACTGGGGGAACTGGACAGGAATGGAGAGGACTGGGAGGGAATGGTGAGGGGGCTGTGGTGAAACTGGGGAGCACTGGGGGTCCCTCACCCCCCTTGGCCCCACTTCACCCCAGGACCTGGGCTGCACTGGGGATACTGGGGTGCACCTGGGGGGGCACTGAGAGCTCACTGGGGAGCGCTGGGGGGTCTCTGATCCCTTCACCCCTCCTTTGCCAGGACCTGCGCTGCACTGGGGTGATACTGGGCAGCACCGGGGGTGTACTGGGGAGCACTGGGGTGATACTGAGCAGCACTGGGGTGATACTGGGCGGCACCGGGGGTGTACCGGGCAGCACTGGGGTGATACTGGGCAGCACTGGGGGTGTACTGGGGAGCACTGGGGTGATACTGGGCAGCACTGGGGCTGTACTGGGCAGCACTGGGGTGATACTGGGCGGCTCTGGGGAAGCCCTGGGGGGTCCCTCAGCACTGTTCCCCGCAGGACCTGGGCTCGGCCAAGCCGGGCACGTCCTCGGCGCCGGTGACCATCAACGCCCACCAGAGCGAGGTCGGCTGTGCCGCCCTGAGCCCCCCGGGGACCTTGGTGGCCTCGGCCTCGCGCAGGGGGACCCTGATCCGCCTCTTCTGCACCCAGAGCCGCGCCCGGCTCCTGGAGCTGCGCCGCGGCACCGACCCCGCCACGCTCTACTGGTGCCACTGGGGGCACTGGGAGGGACTGGGGGAGCTGGGGGGCAATGGGAACCTGCGGGTGTCCCCCTGTTCAAGCTGAGCCAGGGGAACCGACTGGGCCACACTGTACTGGTGGGACTGGGAGCACTGGGAGGGACTGGAGGTGGATCTGAGGGTTTGGGGGATCCCGCCCTGCCCGAGTTTGGGGTGCTGCCCCCCACCCCGCCCTGTTTCGGGGTTCTCCCTAAGTCTGGTTGAGCTGCTCCAGCTTATGGACCCCGTCTCGCTCTGCTGGTGGCACGGGGGGGCTGTGAGTGGATCTGAGCGTTCGGGGACCCCGAGCAGGTTTTGGGGTGTCCCCCCCACCTCTGACGGGGTTCTGGGCTGTGTCCGCCCCCCCAGCCTGGCCTTCAGCCCCGACTGCTCCTTCCTGTGCGCGGCGAGCGACAAAGGCACCGGCCACGTCTTCGCCCTGCGGGACACACGGCTCAACCGGCGCTCGGCGTGAGTGGGGGGTCAAAGTGGGGCAGGGGGAACACCCCAGAACCCCCCGGGGCCCCCCTGACCCCCCCTGCCCCCAGGCTGGCACGGGTGGGGAAGGTGGGCCCCGTGCTGGGCCCCTACGTGGAGTCGCAGTGGTCGCTCGCCAGCTTCACCATCCCGGCCGAGGCCCCCGGGGTCTGCGCCTTCGGGAGGGGCGGCCGCAGCCCCAGCTCCGTCATCGGTGAGTGCCCCCAGAATACCCCCGGGGGCCCAAATACTCCCTGGGGACCCCCGGTTCCCTCTCCAGGACCCCAAAATACCCCCAGGGAACCCACAAGCCACCACAGACACACCCAAAGTGCCCCCAGCACCCCAGACCCCTAGCTGGGATCCCAAATTTCCCCTGAAAGTCCCCTGTGACCCACCAAACACCCCCCTGCCTTTCCCGGGAAGCCCCAGGCATCCATTGAAACCCGCTGGGAGCCCCCCCAGGGACCCTCTCACCCTCCCCAACCTCCACCCTGTGCCCCTGGAGCCCCCCTGGAGCCCCCTGACCCCCACGCCGCTCCCCAGCCGTGTGCGTGGACGGGACGTTCCACAAGTACGTGTTCAGCCCCGACGGGAACTGCAACCGCGAGGCCTTCGACGTCTTCCTGGACATCTGCGACGACGACGACTTCTGACCCCCCCGGGACCCCCCGGGGAACCCCCAAAACCTCCCAAAACACCCCAAGTCTCGCCCGGTCTCTTTACTGGTGTCTCGGCGTAACAAAGGGGATTTATAAAACCCTCAAAAAAGGGGAGGGGGATACAAAACTGGGGTCCCCCCGCGTGCCCCGGCGGCGCCCGGGACCCCCCCCGCGGTGATGTGGGGGGGGGGAGGTGTCCCCCCCCCTCTGCCCCCTGCCCCCGGCCCTGGGTCCGGCCCAGCCTTTGGCCCAGGGGGGGTTTGGGGGTCCCGGGGTGCTGGTGATTGGGGGGGGGGGGAAATGGCACGTGTGTAGCCCTTTAAGAGTGGGGGGAGGGGCGGGGTGGGGGAGGGGCGAGGGGCTCAGAAGGAGGGGGTGGGGGGTCAGTGCCGAATTTGAGGCGGTAGATGAAGGTCTTGGTGGGGAGCAGCACCTGGGGGGGTGGGGGGCGTTAGATGGGGAACATCCCCCTCCCCCTCCCTGTGGTTGTGTCCGAAGTCCAAAGTGGGACTGTGCCCCCCCCATACCCTGTTCCCTGATGGTTTGCCCCATCCCCCCCACTTCCCAGTGGTTCAACCTTGTCACCCCCACCCCAGCAGTTCAATGGTTCACCCCGATGTGTCCCTCCCACGTTCACAGTGGTTTACCCGGTGTCCGTCCCCCCCCCCCCCCCGTTTAACAATGGTTCATTCCCGTGCCAGCTCACCCCGAACCCGCTCGGAGCCCCCGAACCCAGGGGCTGCAGGGACCCCCAGCCCCCCCAGGACCCCCCAGGACACCCCCGGCTCACCGGGTGGGTGACGTAGCCCCCGCAGGGGTAGCACCAGGCCGCCAGGTCCCGCAGGCTCAGCACCAGGGGTGCCCCGAGGCCGCCCCGTGCTCCAGCATGTGCCGCCCCACGTAGCGCCCGCACAGCACCTGCGGCACGGGGCAGCGTCTGGGGGTGCCCGGGAGGGCAAGGGGGGGTGCAGGGGGCAGGTCTGGGGTGCAGGATGGGTGATCTGGGGTGCGAGGAGCGATTGGGGGTGAATGAGAGGTATAGGGGGTGGTTTGGGATGCACGAGGTGGTTTTTGGGTGTCCAGGGAGTGGTCTGGGGGAACTTTGGGGTGCTTTAAGTGTGAATTGGGGGGGTTGGGTGCAGGAGGCGATTTCAGGGTGGTTTTGGGGTGATCTGGGGCGGGGTTCGGGGGTGTTTTTGGGGTTTCTGGGTGCTGTGGGGTCGCTGACCTGGTGGCAGCTGAGGCACAGCCAGTTCTCACGGCGGCTCCCGCAGACCCCGCAGGGGGGGGGCAGGATGTCCCCAAGGGCCCCCCCGGCCGGGGGCGGGGCCACGGCCCCCAGGTGGGGACAGTCCAGGAGGGGCGTCACGGCGTACAGCGCCCCCTGCCGGCCCGGAGGAATGAGAGCGTGAGGGGCCGGGGGTCGCCCAAACCCACCCCCCAAACCCATCCCACAAACCCATCCCACAAACCCATCCCCCAAACCCATCCCACAAACCCATCCCACAAACCCATCCCCCGAACCCACCCCCGAACCCACCCCCCAAACCCATCCCACGAACCCACCCCCCGAACCCACCCCCCGAACCCACCCCCCAAACCCACCCCCCGAACCCACCCCCCAAACCCATCCCACAACCCACCCCCGAACCCACCCCCCAAACCCATCCCACAAACCCATCCCCCGAACCCACCCCCCAAACCCATCCCCCGAACCCACCCCCCGAACCCACCCCCCGAACCCACCCCCCAAACTCATCCCCCAAACCCATCCCACAAAACCGTCCCACAACCCCCCGCCCCAAATCCCCTGCCCAAAACTCCCCAAAAACTCCCCTCCCCAAATCCCCCCCAAACCTCAATCCCCAACCAGCCCTTCCCTAAAAACACCCCCTCAACCCCCCCTCCCCATCCCCCTCCCCATCCCCCACCTCCTCCAGCTCTTCCTCCTCCTCCCAGCAGGGGGCGGCAGCGGCCGCTCCCGTGGGGGCGGGGCCTGGCAGAGGCTCCTCCCCCGGGGCCGCCTTGGCCCCGCCCCCCGGGGCGTCCCCGAGCTGCAGCGCCCCCATGCGGCGAATGGCGGCGTCCAACGGGGGAGACCCCGTGACGTCATCTGCGGCGGGTGTGACGTCATCGCTGCCTTCCCTCCTGGGGGCTGCCGGGGGGGGCTCAACTGGGAGAGGGAGGGATTGGTTGGGGGGAGTTTGGGGGCTCCCTGAGGGTCCCCCAGGGGGGATGGGGCTGGGGGGCCCCTGGGGGTCCCTGGGTCCCGTTTTGGTGTCCGAGGGTCCCTGCAGGGGTGGGTCCGGTTTGGGGTTCTGGGGAGGGGCTCGTGTCAGAGTTTGGGGGTCCCAGGGGGTGTTCAGGGGTTCTGGGCTGAGGACTGGGGGTGTGGGGGGGGTCCTGGTGATCCCCGTGGGTCTGGGACGGGGTTTGGGGATCCCGGGAGGGTGTTGGGGGTCCCAGGGGGGCCTCACTGTGCAGAAACTCCAGGACCCCCGGTGTGGGTTTGGGGGTCGCAGCGCAGTGGGGCCGGGGACGCTCTGGGAGGGGTCTCACCCCGGGGCAGCCGCAGGCAGCTCCAGCAGCCCCGCTGGGCTCGCAGGGTGCGGCTCAGGGCCCTCAGCGCCGCGGGCTGGGGGGTGCCGGGGGGGGGCAGCGAGGGGGGGTCCCCGAGCAGGACCCCCAGGCACTGCCCCACCCCCTCCGCCGTCACCCCCAGGTTGTACCCGCCCTGCGAGACCCCCAGCGTCAGAGACCCCCGGCCCCCCACGGGGACCCCTCCAGAAAGGGACCCACCCCCCCGGGGACCCCCATCTCTCCGAGGGACCCCCGGACCCCCCCACCCCCAAACCCCGAACAGGCCCCCCCCACTCCCTCCCAGCTCCCCCACCCCTCACTGAGACCCCCAGGCCTCCCCAGACCCCCCAACCCCTAAATTGGCCCCCCCAGGATCCTCCCATCTCCCCAGAGACCCCCCCAGGGCCTCTCCAACCCCTCACTGGGACCCCCAGACCCCCCCCCGGATCCCCAAAGAGCCCCCAAACCCCCCCAAACGCCCCCCCGGCCCTCACCTCGAGCACGAGCACGAGCCGCCCCCCCGCCAGCCCCCCCAGCAGATGGGTCATGAGGCCGAAGGTCTGGGGGGACACCAGGCACCCCCCCAGGGGGTCCCCCCGGCCCGCGTCGAACCCGGCCGACACCAGCACCAGCTCCGGCCCGAACTGGGGGGGCCGTGAGGTCAGGGGGGGGTAAAGGGGGCAGGAATGGCCCCCCCACCCCCCAAAATCCAATGGCTCCAAATGGGGGACACAGACCCCCCCCAAAAGGAGCCAGAGCCCCCCGAAGTGTCACAACTCCTCTCGTGGGACCCAGCCCCCAAAATGAACCCAAGACCCCCCCAAAAAGCATCCCCTGAAAGGCCCAGCCCCCCCCCCCCCAAAACAGATCCACACTCCCCCAAACAAACCCAGACCCCCCCAAAGCATCACAGCCCCCCCAAGGAACCCCCCAAAACAGGGACCCAACCCCCCTGAAACGGACCCAGATCCCCGCAAAACAAACCCAACCCCCCTCCCCAAAGGGACCCAGCCCCCCAAAGGTTCCCACCCCTCCCACAGAGAGACCCAGCCCCCAAAACGGCCCCAGCCCCCCCCGGAGCCCCCCAGGACCCCCCCTCACCTGGCAGGCCACGGGCAGCACCAGCCGGGTCAGGGCCGCCAGGTACTCGGGGTCCCCCACGCGGGCCCCCCCCACCCCACGTTCAGGGTGAAGCCGGTGCCGGGACCCCTCCCCCGGCGCCGTGGGGACCCCCCGGCCCCCCCGGGAAGAAGGAGCCGTCGTGGCGGTGCAGGGACACGTACAGGACACTGGGGGGGGGCCGGGGGGGTCAGGGACCCCAAAATCCCCTCAGGAGCCCAAACCCACCCCAGAGCAGCCGTGGGACAACCCCCAGGCATCCCAACCCCACCCCGGACCCCAAAATCCCCCGGGATGCTAAAACAACCCAAAGCACCCCAACCTCCCCCCCAGCACCCCAAAATCCCCCTCCTCAGCCCTACAGGGACCCCAAAGCCCCCAGCACCCCCTGGAGCCCTTCCCCAGCACCCCAAGCGCACCCCACACCCCCAGAGCCCCCTCCCCAGGACCCCCACCATCCCCAAAATCCCCCCCAGCACCCCTGGGACCCCCCTGAGACCCCCAGACCCCTCAAACCCGCCCAGCACCCCAAACGCCCCCAGGCCCCCCCACCTGGGGTCCTCCTCGAAGATCTCCTGGGTGCCGTTGCCGTGGTGAACGTCCCAGTCCAGGATCAGCACCCTGAGGGGCACAGGGGGTGTTGGGGGGGGGGGTGGGCGCCCCGGGGGGACCCCACAGCCCCGGCCCCTGTACCTGAGGGGGGTCCCGGCCAGGCGCTGGGCGTGGCGCGCGGCCACCCCCACGTTGTTGAAGAGGCAGAAGCCCCCGGCAGAGCCCGGGCGGGCGTGGTGGCCGGGGGGACGCAGCACGGCCAGGGCCGAGCGCACCTGGGGGGGCACGGTGGGGTCAGGGGGCACCGGGACCCCCGAACCCCAGAGAGACCCCTAAAACCCCAGAGAGACCTCAGAGACACCCCCAAACCCCGCTGGGACCTCCCAAACACCACAGAGACCCCCCCCAAACCCTGCCAGGACCCCCCAAAACCCCAGTACCCCATGGAGACGCCCAGATTCCACTGGGATTCCCTAAATCCAGAGACGCTCTCCCCCACAAGCCTCACGAGACCCCAAAACCAAAGAGATCCCCAAACCCCACGGAGACACCCCCTAACTCCTCTGGGACTCCCAAACTCTGTAGAGACCCCTTCAACCCCACAGAAAGCCCCCAACCCCTAAAAGCTGCTCCAACCCCACAGAGCCCCCAAACTCCAGCGGGACCAGGGGAGCCCAGAGCCCAGCACAGCTCACACCCCCGCGCCCCCGGTGCTCCCCGGTGCCCCCGGTGCCCACCTGCCCGCCCAGCACGGCCCCCGCGGCGGCGCAGGCCCCCCCCGCGGCCAGGCGGGCGCAGCTGTACGAGCGGGGGCACAGGTAGAGGCTGTTGTAGCGCTGCGACAGCGCCCGCAGCTCCCGCGGGGACAGCGCCGGCGTCCGGGACAGCGTCCGCACGTGGGCCCGGCTGGGGGGCACGCGTCAGGGACCGACCCCCGGAGCATCCACCCACCCCGAGCTCCTTCGGCAGGGACCCCCGGAGCACCCCAAACACCCCGAGCTCCCCGGTCAGGGACCCCCGGAGCACCCACCCACCCCGAGCTCCTTCGGCAGGGGCCCCCAGAGCACCCCAAACACCCCGAGCTCCCTGGTCAGGGAACCCCAAATCCCTCCCCTCAGGGAGCCGCCTGAGCTCCCCTGCAGCTCCTGGGCCCAAATCCCCCTCTCAGGGACACCCCAAACCCCGCCCACCGGGGACCCCGCAGACAAGAACCCCCCAAACTTCCCCATCAGGGACCCCTCCCCAGAACTCCCCCGAGCCCCCACCCCCAGGCCCTCCCTGTTCCCCACCCCCATGGCAACCCCCAAAAACCCCCCCCAGGACACCCCCATGCAGCCCCACCCCATGGGACCCTCCCGACCCCAGGACCCCTCCTCATCCCCCCCACCCCACAGAACCCCCATCACCGGGACCCCCTCAGAACCCCCCCGGACCCCCACCCCACAGGACCCCTCCCCACCCCCCATTTGCCCCCCCCCTCACGTGTGGCAGGCACGGAGCTCTCGGGGGGTCGCGGGCCGGGGGGGCACCCGGAGGCAGCGCTGGGCCAGCCCCAGCTCCTGCAGCCGCTGCAGCACCCGCGACAGGCGCTGCGGGGACTCGGGGTGCTGGCTGCGAGACACCCCAAATCACCCCAAATCACACCAAATCCACCCCAAATCACCCCAAAATCACCCCAAATCCACCCCAAATCACACCAAACCACCCCAAATCACACCAAGTCATCCCAAAACCACCCCAAATCCACCCTGGGTCACACCAAAATCACCCCAAATCACACCAAATCCACCCCAAATCACACCAAGTCATCCCAAAACCACCCCAAATCCACCCTGGGACAGGCGCTGCAGGGACGTGGGGTGCTGGTTGCAAGACACCCCAAACCACCCCAAACCACCCAAATCACCCCAAAACCACCCCAAATCACCCCAAAATCATCCCAAAACCACCCCAAATCCCCCCCAGGACAGGCGCTGTGGGGACACGGGGTGCTGGCTACGAGACACCCCAAACCACCCCAAATCACCCCAAATCCACCCCAAATCACCCCAAAATCACCCCAGAACTGACCAGGCCAGGCCCCGGGTGCCCCCCTCACCTGTCCCAGGTGTTCCTGTGCTCCTCCATGCGGGGGTCATAGACCAGCCCCACCCGGGGTCGCGTCGGTGCCTCCGGGGGGGGCTCTGGGGGGGTCTCTGGGGGGTTCCCATCCCCCTCCAGCTCCTCGTTCTCCTCCTCCTCATTCTCTTCCTCCCCTGCTTCCACCTCTACTTCTTCCTCCTCCTCTTCTTCCTCCTCCTCCTCGTTCTCTTCCTCCTCTTCTTCCTCCTCCTCGATCTCTGTGCAGGGGGGGCACCTCAGGGGGGGCACCCAAAATATGCTCCCACCCAACTTTGGGGCTCCCCAAGGAGATTTTGGGGGTCCCTGAGGGGGTTTCAGGGGGATTGGGGGGTCCCCAAGGGAATTTGGGGGTCTCTGAGGGACTTCTGGGGGTGTCTGGTGGGGGTTGGGGTGTCTGGGGGGTCCCTGAGAGGGGCCAGGATGGCGGCGAGCCAAGATGGCGGCATAGCAACCAAGATGGCGCCTTAGCAACCGGGCCCAGTGCGTCCCCCAAAGCCTCTGCTCAGTTTTTGGGGGGTTCAAAGGGCCCCCTATCGCGATTTCAGGGTGTCCCCCCGGATTTCAGGGTCCCCCTCACCGATGCTCTGCAGACAGCCCCAGTACTGCTGGTGGATGCTCAGGGTGCGGGCAATGCTGGCCAGGCCACTGGGGGAAAACTGAGGTGTTGGGAGACTGGGGGCACCCCGAAATGGCTCCCAGCACCTCCATGACTCCCCCCAAGCTCTCAGCCCCCTTGAATCTCCCCAAAATCCCCGCCAAGGGCCCCCAGATGCTCCCCAAAATCCCCTCCAGCTCCCAAAACACCCCCACCATCCCCAACAGCTCCCCAAGGCTGAGCCCCTCCAACCCCACCCGCCCTCCCCAAACACCACCCCAGCCCCCCAAACCCACCCAGGGCTCCCCCAGCACCTCGAAACACCCCAAAATCCCCCTCAATCTCCTCCAGCCCCCTCATCCTCCCCTTTAAACCCCCCAAGCCCCCTCACCTGGGGGTGGGGCTGATGGGCCCGAGGGGGTCCCAGGGTCCCCCAGCAGTGTCCGCAGGACGGCCCCCACCCCCCCCGGGGATGCCCCCAAGTCCGGCCCCCCTGTGGAGAGGGGGGTCAGGGGGAGCCTCACGGAGCCCTACGGACCCCCAGGACGGTCCATACGGCCCCTGCGGCCCCCCAAACATGGCCCCCCCAAAACAGCCCCTACAGCCCCCCCTAAACGACCCCTGGAACCCCCTGCAGCCCCCCCAAACCCCCACAGCCCAAACAGCCCCGAAACAGCCGCTGCAGAGCACCCCAGTGACCCCCATAGCCCCAAACCCCCCTACAACCCCCAACGGCCCCACAGCCCCTGGCACCCCCATAGCCCCCCGGCCTCCACAGCCCCACAGAACCACCCGGAACTCCCCTCGACGGCCACCCCCAGGTGCCCCCGTAACCCCCCCACAGCCCCACAGGCCCCAGCCCCATAACCCCCCCACAGCCCCACAGCCCCACAGCCCCAAGCCCCCATAACCCCCCCCCAGAGCCCCACAGGCCCCAGCCCCATAACCCCCCCACAGCCCCACAGCCCCCAGCCCCATAACTCCCCCACAGAGCCCCACAGCCCCCCCAGACCCCAGCCCCATAACCCCCCACAGAGCCCCCCAGAGCCCCACAGCCCCACAGCCCCCAGCCCCATAACCCCCCCCCAGAGCCCCCAGCCCCCAGCCCCCTCACCTGCAGCAGCAGCAGCAGCCGCCCCCTGCCCAGGGCCATGAGCAGGTGGGTCAGGAGAGCAAACCCGGCAGGGGAGACCCCCAGAGACCCCTACAGAGGGGGGGGGGCTTAGGAACCCCCCAGAAACCCCTGTAGAGCCCCAGAGATCCCCAATAGTGCCCTACAGACACTCACAGCCCCCTAAAGAGCCGCCCCCCCCCCCCCCAGGGACCTCTCAGAGACCCCCCAGACCTCCCCTAGGGCCCTACAGACACCGGGGGGGGCTCTGAGACCCCCAGAGAACCCCAGAAACCCCCACAAAGCCCCAGAGACCCCTCTGGAGCCCCACAGATCTCAGGGGCACCAGGGGGCTTCGAGATGCCCAAAAATCCCTCAAAGACCCCCCCCAGACCTCCCAGAGTACCCTACAGATGCTGGGGGGCTCAGAGCCCCCCAGAGCTCCCCCCAGCCCACCCACACCCCCAGAGCCCCCCAGCACCCCCCAGCACCCCCCAGAGCCCCCCACAACCCCCCAGAGCCCCCCAGAGCCCCCGTACCCCCAAATCCTCAAGTGAAGCCTTGACCAGGACGAGCTGGGGCTGGAACTGAGGGGCCACAGTGGGGTCACAGTGGGATCCCCCAAACACCCGCAGGGACCCCAAACCCCCAGCCAGGGACCCCAAACCTCACCCAAGTACCTCCAAACCCCCACCCAGGCACCCCAAACCCCCAGCCAGGAACCCCAAACCCCATCCAAGTACCCCCAAACCCCCACCCAAGGACCCCAAACCCCACAGGGACCCCCAAAATTCCACAGGAATCCCTAAAACATGCTTGGGACCCCAAAATCCCAGAGGAATCCTGAAACACCTCCAGGGACCCCAAATCCCCACCCAGGGACCCCCAAATCCCTTTGGGACCCCCAACTGCCCACCTCAAACCCCCCTGGACCCCCCCAGCCCCTCTCCAGAGAGCCCTGAAGCTTTCCCTGGGAGCCCCCCGCGAACCCCAACGCCCCCCAAGGACCCCCAACTCCCCCCATCCCCTGCGGGACCGTCCCGGGCCCCCCAAAGCCCCCCAAAGCCCCCCAGAGCCCCCCGGACCCCACCTGGAAGGCGATGGGCAGCAGGACGTGGAAGGCGGCGGCCGCGTAATCGCCATCGGTGACACCAGGCTGGGGGCAACCCACAGATCCTGGGGACCCCATGGACCCCCAGGGACCCCTACAGAGCCCTACAGCCCCCCTACGGACCCTGCAGAGCTCAGGGACCCTACAGAGCCCTACAGCCCCCTACGGACCCTGCAGAGCTCAGGGACCCTACAGAGCCCTACAGAGCCCCTACGGACCCTGCAGAGCTCAGGGACCCTACAGAGCCCTACAGAGCCCCTACGGACCCTGCAGAGCTCGGGGACCCTACAGAGCCCTACAGAGCCCCTACGGACCCTGCAGAGCTCGGGACCCTACAGAGCCCTACAGAGCCCCTACGGACCCTGCAGAGCTCGGGGACCCTACAGAGCCCTACAGAGCCCCTACGGACCCTGCAGAGCTCGGGGACCCTACAGGCCCCCCCGGCTGCTACAGACACCCCACAGCCCCCCTGCTCCCGGCAGACCCCACACCCCTCCTGCAGATCCCCTAGAGAGCCCCTATGGCCCCCCAGCCCCTACTGGAGCCTTCTATGTGCCCCCATAGCCCCCAGACCCCCCCTGTAGGTACAAAAATGCTGTTAGTGAGGATCTTCTTGTTATTTTTCTAAGTCCGTGAGAGACTTTTCTCTCTCACAGAAAAGGTAGCAGGGAATGTAAACAACCAAGCCACCTGCAACCTTGGAAAGTTTTGTTTATGGTATAGTAGAAAATATTTTAATAATGGATGTTTTAGGATTTTGGCCAATCACCCCCAAGGGGTGGCTGGTCCTTTGTCCTATTAGACTATGAAGAAAAAAGTCTATAAAAGAGTTTGTAAAATAATTAAATAAATCAATCTTGCTGCACAATTCCTGCCTGCTGGATCTTCTCCTCCTGCTCCTCCCTATAGCTGCGGGACACGGTGATATACCGTAGGAACCAGGCCTGCGGTAATACCCCCCATAGCCCCCGACCCCTTTACCCAGCCCCTATAGCCACCCCCTGTACCCATCCCCCACAGCCCCCATCCCCCACAGCCCCCATCCCCCCCCCGTACCTGCTCCCAGCACAGCTCCACGCTGAACCCCTCCCCACTTCCTGTATCCCCTATATCCATCTCCTATACCCACCGCCTATATCCACTCTCTATGTCCATGCTCCATATCCATTCTCTATATTCATGTCCTATATCCATCCTTTACGTCCGTCTTCTATATCCAATCCCTACACCCATCCCCTATACCCATCCCCTATAACCCCGTACCTGTTCCCACTGCAGCTCCACGCTGAACCCCTCCCGACTTCCTGTATCCCCTACATCCCCTATATCCCCCCTCCCCTATATCCCCCATATCCCCCATCCCCTATATCCCACCTCCACTATATCCCCATCCCCTATATCCCCCATATCCCCCATCCCCTATATCCCCCCATATCCTCTATATCCCCTATATCCACCATATCCCCCATCCCCTATATCCCCCCTCCCCTATATCCCCCCTCCCCTATATCCCCTATATCCTCTATATCCCCTATATCCGCCATATCCCCCATCCCCTATATCCCCCATCCCCTATATCCCTCCTCCCCTATAACCCCCATCCCCTATATCCCCCTCCCCTATATCCCCTATATCCTCTATATCCCCAATCCCCATCCCCCTATATCCCCTATATCCCCCATCCCCTATATCCCCCCTCCCCTATATCCCCTATATCCCCCATCCCCTATATCCCCTATATCCCCCATCCCCTATATCCCCTATATCCCCCATCCCCTATATCCCCTATATCCCCCATCCCCCTATATCCCCTATATCCCCCATCCCCTATATCCCCCCTCCCCTATATCCCCTATATCCCCATCCCCTATATCCCTATATCCCCCATCCCCTATATCCCCCCTCCCCTATATCCCCTATATCCTCTATATCCCCCAATCCCCCATCCCCCTATATCCCCTATATCCCCCATCCCCTATATCCCCCCTCCCCTATATCCCCTATATCCCCCCTCCCCTATATCCCTATATCCCCCCTCCCCTATATCCCCCTCCCCTATATCCCCCATATCCCCCCTCCCCTATATCCCCTATATCCCCCATCCCCTATATCCCCTATATCCCCCCTCCCCTATATCCCCCTCCCCTATATCCCCTATATCCCCCCTCCCCTACAGCCCCGTACCTGCTCCCACTGCAGCTCCACGCTGAACCCCTCCCCGGGGCCGTGGCCGGGGCTGGGGGGGGGGTCCCGGCCCCGCTGCGCCCCAAAATACAGGACACTGGGGGGAGGGGATGTGGGGGCTGGGGGGGCACACCCCACACCCCCCACCACGGCCCCCAGTACGGCCCAGAGCCCGCCCAGTATGGACCAGTAACCCCAGTATGGCACAGGGCCCACCGGTGCCCCACAGGCTGGCCCAGTGCCCCCCCCAGTGTGGCCCAAGGCCTCCCCAGTGCCTCCCAGTATGGCCCAGGGCCCCCCAGTACAGCCCAGCACCCCCAGTATGGCCCCCCAGTCCAGCCCAGCACCCCCGGTAAAGCACCAGTCCAGACCAGAGCCTCCCAATCTGACCCAGTTCATCCCAGTGCTCCCCAGTCCAGCCCAGTGGCCCCCAGTGTCCCCAGTATGGCCCCCAGTGTCCCCAGTATGGCCCCCAGTCTATTCCAGTGCCCCCCAGAACCCCTCAATGCCCCCAGTATGGCTCCCAGTGTCCCCAGTATGGTCCCCAGTGCCCCCAGTATGGCCCCCAGTGCTCCCAGTGCCCACCTGGGGTCATCCTCGAACAGCCGAGGGAGGCTCCGGCCGGGCCGGGGGCTCCAATCCACGATCAGGACACTGGGGGGGGTCGGGGGGTGGGACCCCAAATCCCCCCCCAAAACACCCCAAAAGGGACCCCGGGCACTGGGACCCCCCCCAAACACCCCCAAACCCCCAAAGGGCCCCCGGGGGCTTCGGCCCACCCACCCCAAAAGGAGACCCCAGGGGCTGGGCCGCCCCCACAGAGGAACCCGGAGACCTGAGACCCCCCCAACACCCCCCACCCCAAAAAGGACCCGGAGACCTGAGACCCCCCCACCCCCAAAACGGACCCGTGGGGGCCCCCCCAAAAGGGACCCTGGGAACTGCAGACCCCCAAAGCCCCCCAGAAATTCCTCCCAGCCCCTCCAAACCAGCCCCGCCCCCCCCGTTGGCTGCCCCCCTCACCGCTGCACCCCGAGCTGCTTCTGGGCCACCCGGGCGGCCACGGCCGCGGGTTCGGGGGGGTCCTGGGGGTCCTGGGGGCTGGGGGGGGGCAGAGAAATGCAAGAGAGCCCTACAGATCCCTATAGACATCTACAGACCCCCCCAAGCCCCTGCAGAGCCCTACAGACCCCACAGGCGCTCACGGAAACACAGAACCCCATAAAGCCCCATAGAGTCCCAAAGGACCCCACAGAGCCCCACAAAACCCCTAAAACCCCTAAAACCCCCACAGACCCCACAGGCACCCCCCCAACCCCCACAGACCCCACAGGGACCCCCCAGCCCCCACAGACCCCATAGGCACCCCCCAAACCCCCACAGACCCCATAGGCACCCCACAGCCCCCACAGACCCCACAGGGACCCCACAGACCCTATAGGCACCCCCCCAAACCCCACAGGCACCCCCCAACCCCTACAGACCCCACAGGCACCCCCCCCAGCCCCCAAACCCGCCCAGACCCCCCTTTTGGATCCCTCCAAACACCCCCCAAACCCCAGAGCCCCCCTGGACCCCCCTGAGCCCCCCCAGACCCTTTTACCTCCCTGATCCCCCCATAACCCTTCCTTGCCCCCCCTTCTGGTCCCCCCGTACCCCATTTCTGCCCCCCCCGTACCTGATCAGGGCCACCCCATTGCGCAGGGCCCCCCCCAGGAGCTGCTCCAGCAGCGCCAGCGCGGCCCCCACGGCCCAGCGGGGCCCCGACCCCCCCTGTGGGCACCCCAAAATCAGGGAGGGCCCCAGAACCCCCGGGGGGACCCCCAAAATGGGGGAGGGGGCCAAAAATCCCCCGGGGCGAGGGGGAAACCCCCATAAAGGGGACCCGAAACGCCCAGGGAAAACCCCAAAACCCTCATGGGAGAATCCAAGGGGTTGGGGGGAGCTCTGAACACCGGATAGACCCCAAAACCCCCACGGGAGGAATCTGGAACCAGGGGGGACCCCAAAACCCCTGGGGGACCCCAAAACCGCTATGGAAAGGACTCAGTGCCAGGGGGACCCCAAAACCCCATGGAGCAACCCCCAGAACCCCTCGGGGAAACCCTAAAACTCCCATGGACCCCGGTACCCAGGGGGACCCCAAAACCCCCAGGGGAACCCCAACCCCCCCCACAGGGGACCCCAAACCCCTCATAGAGAGCCCAAACCCCTCACTGGGAGCCCCGGGTGTCCGGGAAGGGACCCCAAACCCTCCCCCCCGGGGTCACAAGGGTTTGGGGACCCCCCGACACCCCCTGGGGACACCTCCCCCCCCCAAGGATCCCCCCAGACCCCCGCGGGACCCCAAGAGCGGGGGGTGCTCACCGGGACGGGGCCGTCGGGGGGCTCCAGCTGCGCCACGAACGAGGGGCTGGGGAACCCCAAAACCGCCCTCAGGGGCCGGCCTGGGGAGCCCAGAGCCCCCCAAAACCCTGGGGGACCCCCAGGGCTCCCATTCCCCCCCCAAACCCCACAGAGACTCCCCAAAATCCACAGGGATTCCCCCCAAACCTCTGAGAGACTCCCCCTCCCCCCCCCCCGTGTCTCCTCTAAATCCACCCCAGAGCCCCCTCAGGGCCCCCCCAAATCACTCCAAGCCCCCCCAGATCCCCCCACCTGTGCACCAGCAGCAGCTCCTCGTCGGTGGCCGGGCGGCACTGGGGGGAAGGGGGGCGTCAGGGGGGTCCCCGAAATCCGGGGGGGGTCCCCAAAATGGGGGAGGGACCCCAAAATGGGGGGGGGGGGGGGTCTCACCTGCACACGGACACAGCGCTGGACCAGCCCCTCCAGCGCTGCCCAGAGCGGGGCCGGACCCCCGGGGGGGCTGCGAGGGGGACCCCGAGAGTCAGGGGGGACCCCAAAAACCCCGGGGGGAACCCAAAAACCCCGGGGGACCCTGAGAGTCAGGGGGGACCCCAAAAACCCCGGGGAGGGACCCCAAAACTCCGGGGGGACCCCGAGAGTCAGGGGGGACTCCCAAGTTTGGGGGTTCCCAGCTGCCCAGGACAGATCCCCCCTCCTGCTCCCTCCCCTGCGCGGACCCCAAAATCCAGGAGAAAACCCCAGAAACCCCACGGGGACCCTGACATTTGGGGTGAGGGGGAATGTGGGGGGTGGGAGGGACTCGAGGTGTCCAAGACCCCCCACTCCAATATTGAGGGGGGACCCCAAAATGGGGGAGGGGTCGTTTGGGGGTAGGAGAAAGGGGGGCTTGGGGGGAGGGGAACTGGGGCAGGGAGAATTTTGGGGGGGGATTTCAGGAAGGAGGAGTTCAGGGGGGTTTGGGGAGGGGGCATTTGGTGCACGGGAATTTGGGGGCTCAGGGGGGTCCGTACCGGCCGTCCCCGCCATCGCCTCCGTTCCCTCCATCGCTGACCAGTCCGGTCCCGGTGGGAGCTGCAGCCTCCGCCCCCAAATCCTGCCCGGGGGGGCACGGGGGGGTCTGGGGGGTCCTGGGACACCCCGAGCCCCCCAGGGCCGGCCCGGCCTCCAGGAGCGCCCCCCACCCCAAAGGGACCGGGACACCCCCAAAGGGACCCAAGTGTGGGGTGACCCCAGAGCCCCCCCCAGGGCACCGGGGTCCCGCACCCCCCGCCCCCCAAAGGGGCCCCGAGCTGGAGCCGCCCCCAGCCCCTCTGCCCACCCCGGGAAGGACCCCGGCGCTGGGCTGAGCCCCCACCGGCCCCGGGTACGGGAGTGCCCCACAGGGCCCCCAGGAACCCCCAAACCCCCCATTTTTGGGGTCCCCCCCCTCCCCCGTTACCAGCTGCTGCATCCCTCCCCCACACCCCCCACGTCCCAAACCCTCCAGGAACCCCCAGCCCCCCATTTTTGGGGTCCCCCCCGTTACCAGCTGCTGCATCCCTCCCCCACCCCCCCCATGTCCAAACCCCCCCAAGAACCCCCCAGCCCCCCCATTTTTGGGGTCCCCCCCGTTACCAGCTGCTGCATCCCTCCCCCACCCCCCCCCATGTCCCAAACCCCCCCAAGAACCCCCCAGCCCCCCATTTTTGGGTCCCCCCCGTTACCAGCTGCTGCAGCTCCGCCTCCAGCCCCGCCCTCCGGCCCCGCGCGCGCCCGCGCCGCCGCGCCTGGCACAGCGCCCCCTGCTGGGGGAGCCGCCGCCCCGCGCGGCCCTGGGCGGGGCCGGGGTAAGCCACGCCCACCCGGCAAGGCCGCGCCCACCCGGTAAACGCCACGCCCCACCCGGTAAAGCCACGCCCACCGCGAGCCACGCCCCACCGACCACACCCTTTCAAACTCCGCCCACGGTGAAAGCACACCCGGGAGCCCCGCCCACACCGAACCCCGCCCGCACCGAACCCCGCCCACACCGAACCCCGCCCACCCACGGCCGGGAACACGCGAGACACACCCCGCCCCGGCCCCGCCCCCACGGGAACCCTCTGTTAGAAGGGGCGGAGCCCGGGTGGCCACGCCCCCCTTGGGCCCCGCCCACTCAACGGAGACCACGCCCACCACCGCGACCTGCGCTGACCCCGGGGCTTGGGCGGGGCCGGGCGAGCCCCGCCCCCTCCGGAGCCCCGCCCCCTCCGGAGCCCCGGCCCCCCTTGAAGCACCGGGACCCCTCCCCATTTCAGGGGCGGCGCCGCACAAACCGGGCGGGGCCTCCAGCCACGCCCCCGCCCCGCGGCCACGCCCATCCGGCCCCGCCCCTGCCCCGCCCTCCTGCTGGCCCGCCCCTCTCACCATGGCAGCCGGGGGGCTCTAGCGGCGCGCGGGGGGGGGGCATCGCGGGGGCCTGGGGGGACACGGGTTAGGGGGACACGGGGCGGACACGGGGGCGGCAGCGGGGCCGGGGGCGAGCGGGGCCGGGGGGGGCGGGTGGGAAACAAACGGGGCTGGTGGGGGGATAAGAATGGGAGCCGGGAGCTCCATGGGCCCGGGGGGCTCCATGGCCGAGGAGGGCACGGGGGGCTCCTGAGGGGTTCCGGGGGTCCTGGGGGGTCCCGGGAGGTGTCTGGGAGGTCCCAAAAGGGCTCGGGGGGGTCCCGGGCGGGGCCCGGAGCGGCCTCGCTCACCTGCAGCCCCGCGCGACGCTGGCGCCGGGCGCGCGGTGATGACGTCAAGGGCGGGCGGGCGGGCCTGGAGCGAGGCTGGGGGCGCGGCTTGGCCGTGTCTGGGGCGTGGCCTCACGCGCCGCGGGGCGGGGCTTAACGGGGCGGGGCTTAACGGGGCGGGGTCTAAACGAGGGGCGGGGCCGCGCAGCCCCTGAGCGGTCCCTTCTGTACGGGCCGCCATGTTGGCTTGCGCTCCCGGGGCCGCCATGTTGGCTGCGCTCCCGGGGCCGCCATGTTGGCTGCGCTCACGGGGCCGCCATGTTGGCTGCGCTCCCGGGGGCCGCCATGTTGGCACCAACTATATGTTGTCCATGGTGGGGGGGCACCTTTTAATCAGGACTTTCGTGGTTCCACCCAAAACACCGCCCCCACCTCGCAGGGGGAGCACGACCCCCCACTCCCACCCTCCCCCCCCAGCGCACCCGCAAAGAACAAGGCGTGAGTCGGGCTCCGTTTCGCTACCAAACTGTACTGGGACCCCCCCGTTAGAGCTGTGGGCTGAGCCCGGGGGGGGCCGCGCTGGGGGCCGGGGGGGCCGCATAGCTCCCCCCGGGGCCCCCCAGGAAGGGTCCGGCGGGGGAGAAGGGCAGGAGGTGCCCGGACAGGACGAGGGGCCCGAGGGTGAAGAGCGCGGCCGGGTCCTCGGGGGGGCCTGGGGGGGCGCGGGGGGGGGGCAAACGGGGGGCCCCGCCGAGGTTTCGGGGACCCCCCCGGGGCCGGCGCCCCCCCCCTGGCGCCGCTTCTTGCCCTTGGCCGAGACCTTTCGGTTGCGGGTCTGGATCCCGTCCTTGCGCATGGTCAGCGGCCGGTTCACCTGGGGGGGGGGAAATGGGGGTTCAGGGGGGTCCCAAAACCCGGGGGAGGGGGCCTGGACCCCCCCCTTCCCCGAGATCCCACCCCCCTTCAACAATGGGGACCCCAAAAATCCGTCCTGACACCCCCACGCTGCGGGAGTTGGGGGGGTTGGGTGGGCCCAGAACCCCCGGTTCGCCTGGGGGAGGGGGGAGGGGGGGAAATGGGGGTCCCAAAACCCCGGGGGGGTCCGGACCCCCCCACTGTGATCCCATCCCCCACCAGCAGTGGAGCCCCAGGGGCGCCCCCAAAAATTCCCTCCCAGTCCCCCCCCGACCCCCCTGAGCTGAGAAATTGAGGGCTCTGGGGCATTTGGGGGGTTGGGGAGTTCTGGGGTGGTTTTGGGGTGTTTTGGGGTGTTCTAGGGATATTTTGGGGTGGTTTGGGGTGGTTTTGGGGTAATTTTGGGGTGGTTTTGGGGTCCCTCACCCAGTGCACTTTGTAGTAGAGCCCGCAGGCGTTGCAGACGGGTTTGGGGTGCTTTAGGGATATTTTGGGGTATTTGGGGTGGTTTTGGGGTGTTTTGGGGTGTTTTAGGGATATTTTGGGGTGGTTTGGGGTGGTTTTGGGGTATTTTGGGGTGGTTTTGGGATATTTTGGGGTATTTTGGGGTCCCTCACCCGGTGCAGTTTGTAGTAGAGCCCACAGGCGTTGCAGACAGGGTTTGGGGTGGTTTTAGGAGTATTTTGGGGTGTTTTAGGGGTATTTTGGGGTCCCTCACCCAGTGCCGTTTGTAGTAGAGCCCGCAGGCATTGCAGACGGGGTTTGGGGTGGTTTTAGGAGTATTTTGGGGTGTTTTAGGGGTATTTTGGGGTCCCTCACCCGGTGCAGTTTGTAGTAGAGCCCGCAGGCGTTGCAGACGGGGTTTGGGGTGGTTTTAGGAGTATTTTGGGGTGTTTTAGGGGTATTTTGGGGGTCCCTCACCCGGTGCAGTTTGTAGTAGAGCCCGCAGGCGTTGCAGACGGGGTTTGGGGTGGTTTTAGGAGTATTTTGGGGTGTTTTAGGGGTATTTTGGGGTCCCTCACCCGGTGCAGTTTGTAGTAGAGCCCGCAGGCGTTGCAGACGGGGTCCCCGCGGGGGCTGCGCCGCCACAGCGTCGTGGTGCTGGTCTGGCAGTTGCTGCACACGGTGCCCGCGCGTTTGCTCACCAGCTGGGGAAAGGGGCAGGGGGGAAATTTGGGGCATTGGGGGGCAACAGAGGAGGATTGGGGGCACTTAGAGGGGATGGGGGGGACTAGAGGGGTTTGGGATGGATTTGGGGCCGCGAGGATGGGTTTGGGGGGATTAAAAGGGGATTTGGAAGGGCAAGAAGGGGCTTGGGGGGATTTTAGGGGGTGTGGGGGGCCTAGATGGGGATTTGGGAGGGATTGGGGGGTCTGGGGGTGTAAGGAGGGGTTTGGGGGGGACGAGAGGGGATTTGGGGGCACTGAAGGGGGGTCTGGGGGTGTAAGGAGGGGTTTGGGGGAGTTTTGGGGGGATTTGAGGGGATTTGGGAGGGGCTGGGAAGGGCTGGAGGGGGATTTGGGGGTGAGGATTTGAGGGGTTTAGGGGGGATTTGGGGAGGTTTTGGGGGGAGAAGGGGGGATTTGGAGAGAGTTGGGGGGACTAAAGGGGGATTGGGGGGGACTGGAGGCAGTTTTGGGGTGTAAGGAGGGGATTTGGGGCAATCTGAGGAGATTTGTGGAGGATTTGGGGCAGGAACTGGGGGGGATGAGGGGTCTGGGGGAACTTCGGGGTCCTTGGAAAGGGGTTGGGGTCGCAGGGGTGGTTTTGGGGTCGCGGGGCTGGTTTTGGGGTGTTGGGGGTGGTTTTGGGGACTCGGGGGCGGTTTTGGGGTCTCGGATGGTTTTGGGGTCGCGGGGGTGGGTTTGGGGTCGCGGGGGTGGGTTTGGGGTCTCGGGTGGTTTTGGGGACTCAGGGGCGGTTTTGGGGACTCGGGTGGTTTTGGGGTGTTGGGGGCGGTTTTGGGGACTCGGGGGTGGTTTTGGGGTGTCAGGGGCGTTTTGGGGACTCAGGAGTGGGTTTGGGGTCGTGGGGGTCGTTTTGGGGACTCAGGGGTGGTTTTGGGGTGTCAGGGGCGTTTTGGGGGACTCGGGTGGTTTTGGGGTTGCGGGGGTGGTTTTGGAGACTCGGGGGCGGTTTTGGGGTCCCGGGGGCGTTTTTGGGGTCGCGGGGGTGGTTTTGGGGACTCGGGGGCGGTTTTGGGGACTTAGGGGCGGTTTTGGGGACTCAGGGGTGGTTTTGGAGACTCGGGGGCGGTTTTGGGGTCCCGGGGGCGGTTTTGGGGTCCCGGGGCGGTTTTGGGGACTCAGGGGTGGTTTTGGGGACTCGGGGGCGGTTTTGGGGTCCCGGGGGTGCCTTTGGGCTCCCGGCAGGATCTGGGGCTCACCAGGCGCTTCTTGGGGCGGATGAGGGGCCGGTTGTGCCCGTTGAGGCGGTGGTAGAGCCCGCAGGCGTTGCACAGGTAGTGCCCGGTGCCGTCCCGGCGCCACAGCGGCGTCGCCGTCGCCCCGCAGTTCACACACTCCCGCGCCTCTGCCCAGTGCGGACCAGTACGGACCAGTACAGACCAGTACGGAGCAGTACGGACCAGTATAGACCAGTACGGAGCAGTACGGACCAGTATAGACCAGTATGGAGCAGTACGGACCAGTAGGGACCAGTATGGACCAGTAGAGACCAGTACAAACCAGTACGGACCAGTACGGAGCAGTACGGACCAGTATGGACCAGTATGGACCAGTACGGACCAGTATAAACCAGTATGGACCAGTACAGACCGGTATAGACCAGTATGGAGCAGTACGGACCAGTGAGGATCACTGCGGACCAGTAGGGACCAGCGTGGGCCAGTATGGACCAGTATAGACCAGTAGGGACCAGTATGGAGCAGTATGGACCAGTACGGACCACTATAGACCAGTAGGGACCAGTAGGGACCAGTAGGGACCAGTATAGACCAGTAGGGACCAGTAGGGACCAGTACGGACCAGTAGGGACCAGTATAAACCAGTATAAACCAGTGTAAACCAGTATGGACCAGTATAAACCAGTATGGACCCAGTCACACCCATAGAAACCACTGTAGGCTGCCTGACAGCTCTCAGAGCACCCCAAGATGGCCCAGGGCATTCCTGGGGTTTCCCAGTATGTCCCAGTGTACCCCAGTAACGCCCCAGTATGTTCCAGTAGCTTCCAGTACCCCCTCAGTTCCTCCCAGTACCTCCCAGTAAGCCTCAATGCTCTCCAAGAAAATACCAGTATCTCGCAACACGCTGTTGGGGTTTCCCAGTAGCTCCCAGTACAACCCAGTAGTTCCCAGTAATTACCCAGGAACCCCCAGTGCTCCCTAGAAATATCCCAGTAACACCCAGCACGTTTCAACTGCTGCCCAGTAGCTCCCAGCAGCCACCCAGTTTCTCCCAGTGAGCCCCCCAGTAACCCTCAGCCCTTTTTAGAAACATCCCAGTAACCCCCAGTGCACTTTCAGCATTTCCCAGTATCTCCCAGTACATCCCGGATGCCCCAGTTTCTCCCAGTAGCCCCCCCAATAACCCTCAATCCTCCCCAGCAACACCCCAGTATCTCCCAGTAACCTCCAGTATGCCTCCATCACATCACACCATGTCCTGAGAGCTTCCCAGTACACCCCAGTATGGCCCAGTAGCCTCCCAGTAACCTCGAATGCACCCTCGCACCATTCCAGCACCCTCCAACACCTTCCCAAGGTTTCCCAGTACCTCACAGCAGCCACCAGTATGAGCCAGTGCTCCCCGGTGCTCCCAATGCTCCCAGTGCCCCCAGTGCTCCCAGTACCTCCCAGTGCCCCCAGTGCTCCCAGGTGCCCCAGTGCTCCCAGTGCCCCCAGTGAGCTCCCAGTGCCCCCAGTGCCTCCAGTGAGCTCCCAGTGCTCCCAGTGAGCTCCCAGTGCCCCCAGTGCCTCCCAGTGCCTCCCAGTGCTCCCAGTGCCCCCAGTGCCTCCAGTGAGCTCCCAGTGCCTCCAGTGAGCTCCCAGTGCCCCCAGTGCCTCCCAGTGCCCCCAGTGCTCCCAGTGCCTCCCAGTGCCCCCAGTGCTCCCAGTGCCCCCCAATGCCTCCCAATGCTCCCAGTCCTTCCCAGTGAGCTCCCAGTGTTCCCAGTGCCCCCAGTGCCTCCCAGTGCCCCCAGTGAGCTCCCAGTGCCCCCAGTGAGCTCCCAGTGCCCCCAGTGCTCCCAGAACTGGCCAGTCCCGAGCCCTCAGGGTGCCCCCCAGGCCCCTCAGAACACAGCAGAGCTGCTTCACATCTTCCTTCCCCCAGTGCTCCCAGTGCCCCTCACTCCCTCCCCCAGTGCTCCCAGTGCTCCCAGTGCCCCCAGTGTCCCCAGTCCCTCCCAGTGCCCCTCCCTCCCTCCCCCAGTGCTCCCAGTGCCCCCAGTACCGGCCAGTCGCGGGGGCTGGGGGTGCCCAGGCCCCTGAGCACGCAGCAGAGCTGCTCGATGTCGTTCTCCCCCGGGGAACAGCGGGGACAGGGTCAGCAGCTCCCCAAAAATGCAGCCCACGGCCCTGGGGGGACCCCGGCATCAGGGGGGGACCCCGAGATGCCAGAGGGACCCCCCAAAATCCCAGAGGAACCCCCCAAAATCTGGGGGGGCCCTGATGTTTGGGAGGCACTCAAAGATCCAGGAGACGAGCCCAGAAATGGGGAACCCCCGGCACCAAACAGGAGGGACCCCAAAACGAAGGGGGACCCCCCCAAAAATCCCAGGGGGGCACCCAGGCACCAAAGGGAGCCCCAGAATCACAGAGTGGGGGGACCGAGGAGTCTGGGGGGGATCTACAAACCCAAAAGGGGGACCCCAAGATTAAGCAGGGCTGGACAGGCGGTGAATGGGGACCCCAAGACCCTGGGAAGGACCCCAAAATCCCGTGGGGCCCCCCCACAGCGGGGACTCACCACAGATCCACGCCCTCGTCGTAGTGCCGGGCGCCGTAGAGCAGCTCGGGGGCTCGGTACCACCTGGAAAAGGGGGGGGCAGGGGGTCCTCAGCTCCTGGGGGGGCACCCCGACATCCCGGGGAGGGACACCCCAAAAGCCGGTACCTGGTGGCCACCTGGTGGCTGTAGGGGCGCCCCGGGGGGGGCCCAGCACCCGCGCCAGCCCAAAATCGCCAGCTTGAGGCGCCCAGCGCTGTCCAGCAGCAGATTGGCTGGTTTGAGGTCCTGCACCCCAAAATCGGGTCACGGGGGCCCCCCCGAGACTCGGGGTACCCCCCAGTAGCCCCCCAGTGCACCCCAGACTGGGAACGGGGTCCTGCTGCACCCACGGGCTGAAGGTCCCCGCCCCGGTTTTGGGGTGCCCCCCTCGATCTTGGGGTGCTCCTGAATCTCTTGGGGTGTCCCCAACACCCGCGATCCCCCTGCAGATTTTGGGGTCCCTCTCAGGTCTCGGTGCCTGCCCTGCTGTTGGGGTGTCCCACAGCTGCCTGAGCACCGACCCCCCCCAATTTTGGGGTCCCCCCACTGCCTGGGTGTCCCCCCCCAGTTTTGGGGTGCTCACACAGGAGGTGCTGCCGGTGCCTCCCCCCATTTCTGGAGTCCCCAGACACCCCCCCCCCCCCCCCCAGTTTCTGGGTGCTTCCCCAGTTTTGGGCATCCCACCTGCAGAATTTTGGGGTTCTCACGTGGTGTGGGAAGTGCTGCTGGAGCCTCCCCCGCCCAGTTTCAGGGTTCCCTCCCCTATTTTTGGGGTCCTCCCCAATTTCGGGGCTCACCCTGTGCAGGAAGCAGTGACCATGCCCCCCCATTCCTGTTCCCCCCCCCGTTTTTGGGGTCCCCCCGCTCTCGGGGTGCTCACCCGGTGCAGCAGGTGGTGCCGGTGGACGTGGCCCAGCCCCCGCAGGGTCATGGCGAGCAGGGCCCGCACGCGGGGTGGGGGCAGCGGGCGGGGGCCGCGCGCAGGAGCCCCCCCAGGTCCCCCACGAGCAGCTCCAGAGCCAGAACCACGGCGGGACCCTGAGCGAAGGCGGCCCGGAGCCGGATCACCTGCGGGGACAGCGGTGGGGACAGCGGTGGGGACATCGGGGACATCAATGGGGACAGCAATGAGAACACCAGGGACAGCGGCGGGGACAGCGGCGGGGACAGCAGAGGGGACAGCAGTGGGGACAGCAGTGGGGACAGAGAAAGCAGTAACGGGGATATCAATGAGGACAAGGCGAACATCAGTGGGGACATCAATGAGAACATTAATGGGGACATCAATGGGGACATCAGTGGGGACAGAGCCACCTGGGGGGGACACCGGGATTGGAACCGGATCAGCGGCGGGGAGGACATCGAGGGGAGATTGAAACTGGGGGGGACGCGGGGGCGTCACAGGGACCCCGCGACTGGGGACACAGGGGGGGACACGGGGGGGACACGGGGGGGACACCGGGAGCGGGGGTGACCCTGAAACCGGGGGCGGTTTGGGGGCACAGGGCGTTCCCGGGGGCGGCGGGGGTCACCCGGGGTTTTGCGGGCAGAGGCCGCTCATGTGAAGGTCCGGGGGGTCTGGGGGGGCACCAGGGTTTCGGGGGTCCCCCGAGGTCCGGGGGTCTCTCACATGGGGGTGGTCCTCGATCTCCCGCAGGGCCTTGATCTCACGCAGGGTCTGGGGGGGGACCCCGTCCTCGGGGCGCCGCAGGGGCACCTTCTTGAGGGCCACCAGCTCCCCGGTCTGAGGGAGGACACGGGGGTTTGGGGGGCTCTGGGGGGGCCCGCGCCCCCCGCTCCCCCCCGCACGGGCCGTACCCAGGGCTCGGGGCCGAAAGGCCGCGGCACCCTCGGCCCACAGCCCGGCCCCACAGCCCGGCCCCACAGCCCCACGGCCCCAGCCCCACAGCCCCACAGCCCGACCCCACAGCCCCACAGCCCCACAGCCCCACGGCCCCAGCCCCACAGCCCGGCCCCCACAGCCCCACAGCCCGGCCCCCACGCCCCCGGCCCCACCTCCCGGTCCTTGGCCTTGAAGACGACGCCGTGCGCGCCCTCACCGATGCGGCCCAGCACGATGTACCGCTCCATACCGGGGCCACCGGCCCGGCGCGGGGCATTGTGGGCCGGGGTCGGGCCTCCACCGGCCCACAATGCCCCGCGCAGCCCCCGCGGCATCTGGTTGCCGTGGCGACAGGCCCCGCCCCTGACAACCAGCCCTCGCAACAGCCAATCACCGACGCTCCATGCAATTAGGCCCCGCCCCTAGCAACGCGCTCCCGGGCAACAGGCTCCGCCCCTAAGTAACCATCCACGGCTTTCTAACAACAAACCCCGCCCCAACAACCCGACCAGCTCCCTAGCAACCAGACCCCGCCCCTAGCAACACGACCACCCCTAGCAACACGGTCCAGCTCCCTGGCAACGAGGCCTCGCCCATAGCAACAAAGCCCCGCCCCTTGGCAACCAGGCCCCGCCCCCTCGGCATCCCCCGCTCCCCGGCAACCGCGCCCCGCCCTTGGCAACGGCCGCCCCGTCGCGCGCCGCCATTTGGCCGCGACGCGCTCTGATTGGTCAGCGCGGCCGCGCGGGGAGGCACGGGGGGCGCTGATTGGTAGGCGCGGGGGCCCCGCCCCTTTCCCCTCAGGCGGGCGGGCGGCGGCGCCGGGCGAGGCGCGGGCGGGGGGATTTGGTGGGGTTTTGGGGGCATTTGGGGTTTTTTTTGGGAGATCCCGGCACCCACCGAGCCCCGCTCGGGTCGGGATGGCGGCGTTGCCTCCGCGGGAGTTCGCGGCCGCAGGTGCTGCCCGGCTGCGTGGTGCCCACGGCGCGCCAGGGCCTGGCCCAGCTCTGGCCGCTGTTGCTGCTCTGCCTCGGGGCGCGGTTGCTGCACCGGCTGCGTGAGTGGGGCCAGAGAGGGGGGCCGGGGGTTTTGGGGGGCAGAGTGTTGGGGGACATCCGAGGGTCTGGGGGGAACCGTGGCTCTGGGGACGCCGAGGGCTGGGGGGACATCCGGGGGTCTGGGGGGTCCTGGGGGGATCTGGAGGGACCCGGGTGCTGCAGCGGATCCGTGAGTGGGACCGGGGCCGGGAGGGCCGGGAGTCCGGAAAGGGTTCGGAGGGTGGGGGAACATCGGGGGGTCCCGGGGGGTTGGGGGGGCACGGGGGTGTCTGGGAGTTTCGGGGTCTGGGGGCGTCCTGGGCGGCTGAGAGGACTCGAGGGGTTGGGAGGAGCTGGGGGGTCCCAGGGGGAGGTTGGGAGGTGAGGGGGGTCCCGGGGGGAGGTTGGGGGGTGAGGGGAGTCCCGGGGGGAGGTTGGGAGGTGAGGGGGGGTCTCGGGATCTGGATGGGTCCCGGAGCTGGGGGCGGCCAGCGGAGTCTGGGGGGGCTCGGGGGAGTCCGGAGGGGGGGTCCGGCAGGGGAGGGGAAGATTCGGAGATCTGTGGGCACCCAGGAGTCTGGGGGCGTCCAGAGGTCCAGATTTGGGGTTTTGGAGTGAGGGGACACCCGGGGGTTTTGGGGGTGTTCCCAGGGCTGTGGGGCACCCCCCTGACCCCCCTTGCACAGCCCTGCCGCGGGGGGGGAAGCACGCGGGGGCGGCGGCCGGGGGGCTCCTGGCCCTGCACCATTTCTTCGGGGCGCAGGCGCTGTGGGTGGCCCTGCTGAGCGGGCTCTGCGTCCTCACCCTGCTCCTGAGCCGGGCCCGCGCCCAGAGAGGGCTCTGCCTCGCCCTGGCTGCCCTCAGCTACCTGCTCATGGGGTACGGGGTGCTGGGGGGCACTGGGAGGGGGCTTGGGGGTGATTTGGGCACTGGGAGGGTGTTTGGGGCACTGGGAGGGGGTTTGGGGGGGCTCTGCCTCAGCTACATGCTCATGGGGTACAGAGTGCTGTGAGGGGACTGGGGCCAATGGGAGGCACTGGGAGGGGGTTTGGGGTGATTTGGGGCACTGGGAGAAGATTTGGGGGTGCTGGGCAGGGGATTTGGAGATGCTGGGAAAGGGACTGTGGGCACTGGGAGGGACTGGGAGGGCTTTGGGGGCACTGGGAGGATGCTGGGAGCAACTGGAAGAAGAACTGGGCAGGAATTGAGAAGAGCCAGGAGCAACTGGGAAGGATTGAGAGCATTGAGCAGGAAGGGACTGGGGGCACTGGGATAAACTGGGGCGTTGATTGCGTTGAACTGGGAGTAACTGGGAGCCCCCCATCGCAGGGAGCTGCACATGGTGGACACGGTCACCTGGCACAAGATGCGAGGTGAGACCCCCGCCCCTCACCTCCCCCCAGGACCCCCAGATCCCCGTGCCCCCCCACGCTTTGGGGATCCCTCCAGTTTTGGGGTCCCCCCCTGATTTTGGGGTCTGGCAGGGATGAGACCCCCTCCCCCACTCCCCCCAGGACCCCCAGATCCTGTGCCCTCCACCCCACTTGGGACCCCCAGTTCCCTCCTCCCCTGAGCCCCCCCAGACCCCTGGGGACCCCTCCGATTTTGGGGTCCCACAGTGGTACCGATGGGGGGGCCCTGAATGTGGCACCCCCTCCCCTTCCCTCCAGGACCTTCAGCCCCTCCCCCCCCCGCTTTGAGCCCCCAGACCCCTGGGGATGACCCCACATTTCAGTGACTTCCCTCACATTTTGGGGTCCCCCCAGTTCAGGGTGCCTGCTGACTTTGGGGTCCCTAGGTGCACAGATGGTGGTGGCCATGAAGGCAACCCTCCCCTTCCCCCAGGACCCCCAGTTCCCCCCACTTCGAGCCCCCAGACCCCTGGGACCCCCAGTTCCTTCCCCTCCCCTGATCCCCCAGACCCCCAGGGAGTTTGGGACGCCCCCGAATTGGGGGTGCCCGCTGATTTTTGGGGTCCCCAGGGGCGCAGATGGTGGTGGCCATGAAGGCCGTGTCGCTGGGCTTCGACCTGGACCGGGGGGCCGGGGGGGCGCGGGGGGAGCCCAGCCCCGCGCAGGTCCTGGGCTACCTCTGCTCGCCCGGCTCCGTCGTCTTCGGGCCCTGGGAGCCCTTCGGGGCCTACCTGAGATCCGTGGAGGGGCCACCCCTGGTACGGGGTGGGGACGGGGAGGGGCCTGGGGGAAATGGGGGGAAATGGGGGATTGGGGGGAATGGGGATTGGGGGAAAATGGGGATTGGGGGAAATGGGGGAAATGGGGATTGGGGGGAAATGGGATTTTGGGGGAAATGGGGATTGGGGGAATGGGGAGTTTGGGGGGGAAATGGGGATTGGGGGGGAAATGGGGATTTGGGGGAAATGGGGATTGGGGGGAAATGGGGATTGGGGGGAAATGGGGATTTGGGGGAAATGGGGATTTTGGGGGGGAAAGGGATTGAGGGGGAAAAAAGTCGGATTAGAGAAGAGAAACGGAGGATGGGGGAGAAAAGGAGGATTGGGAAGGAAGAGGGAAATTGGGATAAATGCAGGATTGGGAAGAGAAGTTGGGGGGAAAAGGAGATTTGGAGGAAAAGGGATTTGGGGGGGAAGAAAGGGATTTGGGGGAGAAATGGGGGATTGGGGGAGAAAGCAGAAAAGGAGAGTTTAAAGGAGAAGAATCTGGGCTTGGAGGTGGAAAAGGGGGAAAAGAGGCTTGGGGGAAAAAAGGGAGGATGGGGGAAAACAGGGAATGGGAGAAAAAGAGAAGAAAAGAGGAATTGGGGGCAAAGAGGAATTTTGGGGGCAAAGGGGGATTTGGTGGAGAAAAAGGGGCACTGGGGGGGCTTTGAGGAGCATTGGAGGAAGCTTAAGGAGCAGGGGGGATTTGGGGGGGCACCAGGGGAGGGGCTGGGCGGGTTTGGGGGCACTGAGGGTTTGGGGGACACAGGGGGGATGGCGGGAGGATGGGGGAGTGAGCGGGGATGGGGGGGTCTGGGGTGTCAGTGTTGGGGTCCTGGGTTTTGGGGGTGTCTCTGGGGGTGCCGGGTTTGGGGCTGTGTCTGGGGGGTGCTGATGTCTGGGGGTCTCTGGGGGGGTGCCAGGTTTGGGGGTGTCAATGTTTGGGGGTGTCTCTGAAGGGGTGCCAGGTTTAGGGGGTGTCTCTGGGGGGTGCCGGGTTTGGGGGCGCTGGGGGTGCCGGGTTTGGGGGTGTCTCTGGGGGGTGCCGGGTTTGGGGGTGTCTCTGGGGGGTGTCAGTGTTTGGGGGTGTCTCTGGGGGGTGCCGGGTTTGGGGTGTCTCTGGGGGTGTCAGTGTTTGGGGGTGTCTCTGGGGGGTGCCGGGTTTGGGGGCGCCGGGCTGAGCCCCCGCTGTGCCCAGAGCGCAGCCTGGGCGCGGAAGGGGCTGCGCAGCCTGGGGCTGGCCCTGCTCTGCCTCCTGGTCAGCACCTGCCTGGCCCCGTTCCTGTTCTCCAGCCTGCTGCCCCTCTACGGGGCGCGGGCCCTGCGCAGGTGAGACCCCCCCCGGAACCCCCAACCCCCCCTGGGACCCCCAAACCCCCCTGGGACCCCCAAACCCCCCAGCACCCGCCTGGCCCCGCTCCTCCCATCCCCCTTTGGGACACGGGTCTGTGCAGGTGAGACCCCAAATCCCCTCAGGGACCCCAAATTCCCCTCAGGGATCCCAAACCCCCCCAGGGACCCCAAATTCCCCCCCAGGGACCCCAAACTTCCCCGGGGACCCCAAACCCTCCCTGGGGACCTGAAATCTTCCCCAGGGACCCCAAATCCTCCCTGGTGACCTCAAACCCTCCCTGGGGACCCCAAACCCTTCCTGGGGACCCCAATTCCCCCCCAGGGACCCCAAGCCCTCCCTGGGGACCCCAGATTTCTCCCAGGGATCCCAAACCCTCCCTGGGGACCCCAAACCCTCCCATGGGACCTGAAATCTTCCCCAGGGACCCCAAATTCCCCCCAGGGACCCCAAACCCTCCCTGGGGACCCCAGCCGCCCCCAAGGAGCCCTGACCCCTCCCCGGGGACACCTCAAATTCCCCAGGGACCCCAGAGCCTCCCAAGGACCCCCAAACACCCCTGGGGAACCCCAACCCACCCTGGGGACCCCTGAACCTGCACAGGGACTCCTGAGCTGCCCCTCAGTGACCCTCAGAGCATCCCAGGCACCCCCAAATCTTCCTGGGGACCCCTAAAACCCTTCCAGGACCCCCCAAAACACCCAACAGTTCCCAAACCACACCAAGAGCCCCAAAAACCTCTTGGGGGGCCATAAAACCCTTCCCAGGACCCCCAATTCCCCTCAGGGACCCTGAAACCACTGTGGGAACTCCCCAAATCCCCTGAATGTCCCCTGGGGGTCCCTCAACCCCCCCAGGGAACCCTAAAATCCCCCAAGGACCCCCAAACCCCCCCCACTGACATCTCTGTTCCCCCCGGTGCTGCCCAGGAGCGTCTTCGCCAGGTGAGGGGGGATTTTGGGGGGCTCGGGGGATTTTGGGGGGGCCCAGGGGGATTTTGGGGGGTTTGGGGGTGATTTTGGGTTGCTCAGGGGGGATTTTGGGGGGCCCAAAGGGTTTGGGGGTTTTTGGGATGAGAGTGGGACAGGGATGGGGCACAGAGGGATGGGGGGGGGGGTTTGGGGGAGCCCGAGGGGAACTGGGGGGCGCTGGGGGGTGGGGGGGCCCAGGGGGGTCAGAAGGGATTTGGGGGGACAGGGATGGGGGGGGGACACTGAGGGGACATGAGATGGGGGGTGGCACCTTAATGTGTGTCCCCCCCAAATCCCCCCTGTGACCCCCCCAACCCCTCTTGTGCTCCCAACCCCCCATGTTCCCCCAAACCACCCCCCTGTGCCCCCCAAATGCCCCTAAAACCCCCATTCCCCTCCCAAACTCTCCCTGACACCCCCAAACTCCCCCAAATCCCCCCCCAACTGCCCCATGTCCCCCCAAACCTCCTGTTTCCCCCCAAAATCCCCACAAACCTTCCATTTCCCCCACAACCCCCAATATCTGCCCCAAATCCCCCAAACCCCTCATTTGTCCCCCAAATCCCCCCATGACCTTCCCACAATCCCCCTAAATCCCCCATGTCCCCCAAAAACTCCCCCATGTCCCCCCCAAATCCCCCCAAACCCTTCCTGTGCTCCCAAACTTTCCCATTTTCCCCCAAACCCCCCCAAATCCCCTCTTCCCCCCATCCCTCCCCCCGCTCCCCGGGTCCTCCCGGCCACTAGGTGGCTCCACGCCTACGAGAGCGCCCTCTCCTTCCACTTCAGCAACTACTTCGTGGCCTTCCTGTCCGAGGCCACGGCCACGCTGGCGGGGTCCGGCTGCTCGCTGCACCACGACCACCTGCACTGGTGAGGGCCTGGGGGCACCCAAAGAGCCTGCCCGGGGCCACTGCGGGGGCGGGGCACCGCCGAGCCTGCCCGGGGCCACTGCGGGGGCGGGGGCACCCCTGACCACACCCACAGGGCCACTGGCCACACCCACAGGGACACTGACCACACCCACAGGGACAATGGCCACACCCACAGTCACAGTGACCACACCCACAGTGACAGTGACCACACCCACAGGGACACTGACCATACCCACACGCTCCCCCTGTGGTGACAGGGACTCCCCACAGGCACCCCCAGTGATGAGAACCCCCTGCAGTGACCCCCCAAAGCCACAGCGAGACCCCAGTGTGACACTGACCTGTGTGTGTGTGACACTGATCCCTGTGTGTGACACTGACCTGTGTGTGTGACACTGACCCTGTGTGTGACACTGACCCTGTGTGTGTGACACTGACCCCGTGTGTGTGACACTGACCCCTGGGTGTGACACTGACCCCTGTGTGTGACACTGACCCCGTGTGTGTGACACTCACCCTGTGTGTGACACTGACCTGTGTGTGACACTGACCCCGTGTGTGTGACACTGACCTGTGTGTGTGACACTGACCTGTGTGTGACACTGATCCCTGTGTGTGACACTGACCCCGTGTGTGTGACACTGACCCCTGAGTGTGGCACTGACCCCGTGTGTGTGACACTGACCCTGTGTGTGTGACACTGACCCCTGAGTGTGACACTGACTCCTGTGTGTGACACTGACCTGTGTGTGTGACACTGACCCCTGTGTGTGACACTGACCCCTGAGTGTGGCACTGACCCTGTGTGTGTGACACTGACCTGTGTGTGACACTGACCCTGTGTGTGTGACACTGACCCCTGAGTGTGACACTGACTCCTGTGTGTGACACTGACCCTGTGTGTGTGACACTGACCTGTGTGTGACACTGACTCCTGTGTGTGACACTGACCCTGTGTGTGACACTGACCTGTGTGTGTGTGACACTGACCCCTGTGTGTGACACTGACCTGTGTGTGACACTGACCTGTGTGTGTGACACTGACCCCTGAGTGTGACACTGACCTGTGTGTGTGACACTGACCTGTGTGTGTGACACTGACCCTGGGTGTGACACTGACCTGTGTGTGACACTGACCTGTGTGTGACACTGACCCCTGTGTGTGACACTGACCTGTGGGTGTGACACTGACCCTGGGTGTGACACTGACCCCGTGTGTGTGACACTGACCCCTGTGTGTGTGACACTGACCTGTGTGTGACACTGACCCTGGGTGTGACACTGACCCCTGAGTGTGACACTGACCTGTGTGTGTGACACTGACCCTGGGTGTGACACTGACCCCGTGTGTGTGACACTGACCCCTGTGTGTGACACTGACCTGTGTGTGACACTGACCTGTGTGTGACACTGACCCCTGTGTGTGACACTGACCTGTGTGTGACACTGACCCCTGAGTGTGGCACTGACCCTGTGTGTGTGACACTGACCCTGGGTGTGACACTGACCCCTGAGTGTGACACTGACCCTGGGTGTGACACTGACCCTGTGTGTGTGACACTGACCTGTGTGTGTGTGACACTGACCTGTGTGTGACACTGACTCCTGTGTGTGACACTGACCTGTGTGTGTGTGACACTGACCCTGTGTGTGTGACACTGACCTGTGTGTGTGACACTGAACCCTGTGTGTGACACTGACCTGTGTGTGTGTGACACTGAACCCTGTGTGTGACACTGACCTGTGTGTGTGTGACACTGACCTGTGTGTGTGACACTGACCTGTGTGTGACACTGACCCCGTGTGTGTGACACTGACCCCTGAGTGTGTGACACTGACCTGTGTGTGTGTGACACTGACCTGTGTGTGACACTGACCCCTGGGTGTGACACTGACCCCTGAGTGTGACACTGACTCCTGTGTGTGACACTGACCCCTGGGTGTGACACTGACCCCTGAGTGTGACACTGACTCCTGTGTGTGACACTGACCTGTGTGTGTGACACTGAACCCTGTGTGTGACACTGACCTGTGTGTGTGTGACACTGAACTGTGTGTGACACTGACCTGTGTGTGACACTGACCCCTGAGTGTGACACTGACCCTGTGTGTGTGACACTGACCCCTGTGTGTGACACTGACCCCGTGTGTGTGACACTGACCCTGGGTGTGACACTGACTCCTGCGTGTGACACTGACCTGTGTGTGTGACACTGACCCCTGTGTGTGTGACACTGACCCTGGGTGTGACACTGACCCCTGTGTGTGATACTGACCTGTGTGTGACACTGACCCTGGGTGTGACACTGACCCTGTGTGTGTGACACTGACCCCTGTGTGTGATACTGACCTGTGTGTGACACTGACTCCTGTGTGTGACACTGACTCCTGTGTGTGTGACACTGACCCCTGGGTGTGACACTGACCCTGTGTGTGACACTGACCCTGTGTGTGTGACACTGACCCCGTGTGTGACACTGACCCCTGAGTGTGACACTGACTCCTGTGTGTGACACTGACTCCTGTGTGTGACACTGACCCCGTGTGTGTGACACTGACCTGTGTGTGTGACACTGACCCTGTGTGTGTGACACTGACCCTGGGTGTGACACTGACCCCTGTGTGTGATACTGACCTGTGTGTGACACTGACCCTGTGTGTGACACTGACCCTGTGTGTGTGACACTGACCCCTGGGTGTGACCCTGCCCCCTGGGTGTGACCCTGCCCCCTGTGACCCCCCTGTGCCCTTGTCCCCCCAGGGACCTGGCGGTGTCACGGCCGCTGCGGGTGGAGCTGCCGCGCTCCATGGCCGAGGTGGTGACGAACTGGAACCTGCCCATGTCCCGCTGGCTGCACACCTGTGAGCACTGGGAGGGCCTGGGGGGCACTGGGAGGGCGCTGGGTGGCACTGGGGCTGGTACTGGGGCTGGTACTGGTGTGACTGGGCTCCCTGGGCAGATGTGTTCCAGACCGCCCGGCGCTTGGGCACCTTCGCTGCCGTGCTGGGCACCTACGCAGCCAGCGCCCCTGCTGCACGTGAGAGACCCCAAATCCCCCCAAAATACCCCCAAAACCACCCTGGGAACCCCCAAACCTCCCCCCAGCTCCCTGCTGCACGTGAGGGACCCCAAACCCCCCCAGTGTCCCCCTGCACATGAGAACCCAAGACCTCCAAACCCCCGCGGACCGTCCCCAACTCCCCCCTGGGGCCCCCAAACCCACCCTGGGACTCCTTGAAACCCCCTCGAGAAACCCCCAGAAACTCCATGGTGACTCCCCCAGCCCCCCAGAGCCCCCCCAGCCCAGCGGGGGCTCCCCCAAAGCCCCCAGCCCAGCCAGGGGCTCCCGCAAAGTCCCCAGCCCGCGCTGTCCCCGCAGGGGCTCAGCTTCCACCTGGCCGCTGTGCTGCTCTCCCTGGGCCTCATCACCTACGCCGAGCACGGTCAGTGCTGGCCCTTTAAGGGGCAGGGCCAGGGAGGGGCGGGGCCAAGCGGGGTCACCTGAGGTGGGAGGGGTGGGTGGGGCACGGAGTGGGTGGGGCTTTGAATGTGGGCGTGGCCTAAAGGGGTGGGTGGGGCTTGCAGGGGTGGGTGGGATCAGGAGTGGGAGGGGCTGGGGATGTGGGCGTGGCCCTGGGGTGGGCGGGGCTGAGGATGTGGGTGTGGCCCTGGGTGGGCGGAGCTGAGGATGTGGGTGTGGCCCTGGGTGGGCGGGGCTGAGGGCTCGTGGGCGGGGTTTCAATTCTGTCACTCAGAGTGATGTGAATGGGTGGGGCATGGGCGGGGCCTATGAATGTGGGCGGGGCCTCGAGAGCTGTGGGCGGGGCTATGGGGGTGTGGTCAGTGGTAGGCGTGGCTCGCTCTGACCACGCCCCCTGCCCCGCCCAGCCCTGAGGCAGCGCTTGGCCGCCATCTTCGACGCCTGCGTGCTGTCCAAGCGCTGCCCCCCGCGCTGCACCCACCGCCACAAGGACGTGAGATGGGGGGTCCCTAATGGGGACACAACCTGTGGGGCAGGGTGCTGAGCTTCGAGGGGCCCTGGGGAGCCTGGGGGGGGGCTCAGACGGGTCGGGGGCCCCAGGGTGGTCTCTGGGGTGGTTTGGGGGTGGCGGAGGGCAGGAAGGGGGGTTTGGGGATCTCTGGGTGGAGGAATTTGGGTGTCCCAGGGAGAGGGCAGAGGGTTTGGGGGGGCTCTGAGGGGATTTGGGGGAGGGTTGGGGGTCCCTGGGGGCTGGCCAAGGGGACTCAGGGGTCCTGGGAGGCCCCTCAGACGCTGTGGGTGTCAGCACTCCATGGAGGAATTTGGGGGTTCCTTGGGGGGGATCTCTGGAGGAGTTTGGGGGTCCCACAGACAGAGTGGGTGTGGGTGGAGAACACGGGGGGATTTGGGGGATCCCTGCAGGGGTTTAGAGGGTCCCTGAAGGGGTCCGGGGTCCCCGCAGACGCTGTGGGTGCGGGCGCTGAACGGGGCCCTGGGTGCCCTGGCCCTGTTCCACCTGTCCTACCTGGGCGCCCTGTTCGACATGGAGGCTGAGGACGCCGTGGAGGAGCAGGTGGGACTCCGAGACCCCCCAGAGCCTCCCCAGGGTTTGGGGTCGCCCCCGGTGTTGTGACCCCCTCCCCCCGACGCCATCTTGTCCCCTCAGGGCTACGGGATGGCCTACACGGTGCGCAAGTGGTCGGAGCTGAACTGGGCCAGTCACTGGGTGACGCTGGGCTGCTGGGTGCTGGCCCGGCTGCTGCGCTGAGGCTCTGGGAGGGCACTGGGAGCCACCGGGGGGAACTGGGAACACTGGGAGCCGCTGGGAGGACCGGGCGCTACCGAGAGCGCGGCCGCTCCGCCTCGCGCGGGCCGCTCCGCGCCGCCGGAAGCGCCTCTCGATGGTTTCAACTTCCGGTTCGTGGCGTTTGCCGCCTTTCCCGGGCGGAAGTGATGTCACGCAGCCGCTCTGGGACCGATAAAGCCTCGCCTCTGTGGTTCCTGTCAATCATTTCCGGGCGGCCAATGGGAGTGCGAGGGGTGGGACCGAGCGGCGCATGGCGCCCCCTGGCGATCGCGCGGAGTCAACGCTTTGACCAAAATCGTCTTAATTCACATGAAAACCGCGGGGCGGGGCCATCCGGGCCCTATAGGGACCGGGGGGTGCGAGCGGTCCCTATAGGGATTGAGGGGGGAGGGGTCCATATGGCCCCTATAGGGACCGGGAGTGTCCATAGGGTCCCTATAGCCCCCAGGAGAGGGGGAGGGGTCCATATGGCCCCTATAGGGACCGAAGGGGGCGGGGTCCGTCGGGTCCCTATAGAACCCCGGGGGGGAGGGGCTGCAGGGCCCCTTTAGAGCCTGCGGGGGAGGGGGTGGGTCCATATGGGCTCTTTAGGGCGCGGGAGGGCTCCATACAGTCCCTATAGGGCCCGGGGGGGCGCTCCGTGCCGTCAGGTGCCCTTGGCCTTGTTGGGAGACCTGCAAGAGAGAGAGGGCTGAGGGCGGCCCTATGGATCCCATACGGCCCGGGGGCATCTCCTATGGATCCTCTATGGCACTGGGGAGGGTCCCTATGGATCCTATATGGCCCTCGGGGTTCCTACGGATCCTATATGGCACTGGGGAGGGTCCCTGTGGATCCTGTATGGCCCTGGGGGATCTCCTATGGATCCTGTACGGCCCCCGGGAGGGTCCCTATGGATCCTGTATGGCCCTGGGGGGTCCCTAATGGATCCTATATAGCTCTGGGGGATCTCCTATGGATCCTGTATGGCCCCCGGGAGCGTCCCTGTGGATCCTGTATGGCCCTGGGAGGTCCCTATAGATCCTGTATGGCCCCCGGGAGGGTCCCTATGGATCCTGTATGGCCCTGGGGGGTCCCTATGGATCCCATACGCCCCGGGGGTCCCTATGGATCCTGTATGGCCCTGGGGGGTCCCTATGGATCCTATATAGCTCTGGGGGATCTCCTATGGATCCTGTATGGCCCCCGGGAGCGTCCCTGTGGATCCTGTATGGCCCTGGGGGGTCCCTATGGATCCTGTATGGCCCTGGGGGGTCCCTGTGGATCCTGTATGGCCCTGGGGGGGTCCCTATGGATCCTGTATGGCCCCCGGGAGGGTCCCTATGGATCCTGTATGGCCCTGGGGGGGTCCCTATGGATCCTGTATGGCCCTGGGGGATCTCCTATGGATCCTGTATGGCCCTGGGGAGGGTCCCTATGGATCCTGTATGGCCCCCGGGAGGGTCCCTATGGATCCTGTATGGCCCCCGGGAGGGTCCCTATGGATCCCATACGCCCCGGGGGTCCCTATGTCCCCCCTCCCCCCCCGTTAGTGTGTTAGTGTGTTAGTGCCCCTCCCCCAGCACGCGCCGTTAACCAAATCCGCCTTTATTAGCCCAAATCCTCATTAAAAACGCGCCCGGCCCCTCCCCCCTACAAAATCTGTACATCCGGCCCCTCCCCCACCGGGCGGGGGGCCAAGGGGGGGGAGGGGGACCCCCCACAGAAGGGCCGGGGGTCCCAATGAGCCCCTTCATTAACCCAGAGCTCCTTCATTAACCGCGCACCTCGTTAGCCCCTGACCTCATTGACCTCATTAATCTCATTAATCTCCACCGCGGGGTCCCCCAGCACCCATCGAACCTGAACGAGCCCCACCAATTAACGCCAATTAACGCCAATTAACGCGCTCCCCACCCCTCTCGCCCAACAGCCTCAGGCGCTTCGCCAGCCGCTAATGAGCCTTAATGAGCCCCCGTGACCTAATGAACCCCAGCGGGTCCTGCGGCCCTAACGAGCCCCCACCCCCAGAGAAGGCCGGGACCCCCCAGCTCCTCCCCATCCTAATGAGCCCTAACGAGCCCTAAGAAGCCTCAACGAGCCCTAATGAGCCCTAATGAGCCCTAACGAGCCCCCGCTCCTTCCGACCCCTCACCTGCGGACCCCACTCCTGCTGGCCCCTCACCTGCGGACCCCTCCTCACCTGCGGACCCCTCACCTGCGGACCCCTCCTCACCTGCCGACCCCTCACCTGGGTCCCCCCCTCCCCTCCCCTCCCCGGCGGCTCAGGGCCAGCCCCGGGGGCTCGGGGCCGGTCCCGGGCTGTGCCCGTCCCTACGGCCCCACTGACTTGCCGCTGTCCTGGGCGCGGCCGGAGGCGCCGCGGGGCCGCCCGTAGAGCACCACGGCGGCCAGGACCATGGCGGTGCCGGCCAGGAAGGGCGCGCGCGGCCGGAAGCCGAACAGGTGCGCGGAGGCGGCCGTGGAGGCCAGGATGGAGAGCGCCGTGGCGAAGCCCTTGAGGATGTTGTCGGCGTAGCGCACCACCACGGCCACCAGCAGCCCCCCGGCCGCCTGGTTGACCACCACGGCCCACACGGCGCCGTTGTAGCCGTAGAAGAAGCCGAGCGCGGCCACGGCCGGGCCCTCGGCGGCCAGCATGGCCCCCAGCCCCACGGCCGTGCCCACGGCGCCCAGCTGGACGTTGCGCACCCAGATGGAGCCGCCCGAGCGCTTCAGCAGCCGCTCGAAGTAGACGCCGGCGAAGCCCGAGGACAGGCAGGACGCGGCCACGGCCGCCAGCCCCACGGCGTAGCTCTGCGGGGGCCCCTCGGGGCCGGGGGACGGCGCCAGCGCCGCGGCCACGGGCACGGCCCGCGCCTGCTCCGCCTGCACCAGAGCCACCCCCGCGAAGAGCAGCGCCAGCGACAGCCACTGCAGGCGGGACAGCGCCGTGCCCAGCAGCAGCACCGAGAACAGCGCCGTGGTCAGGATCTTCAGCTGGTACGTCACCTGTGGGGACAGCGGGGACAGCGGGGACAGTGACATGGGGACAGGGACACCTGTGGGGACAGCGGGGACAGGGTCACCTGTGGGGACAGGGTCACCTGTGGGGACAGCGGGGACAGGGTCACCTGGGGGACAGCGGGGACAGTGACACGGGGACAGTGACACCTGGCGGACAGCGGGGACAGGGTCACCTGTGGGGACAGGGTCACCCGGGAGACAGGGACACCTGGGGGACAGCGGGGACAGTGGGGACAGTGACACAGGGACATGGACACGGGGACAGCGGGGACACCTGGGGGACACAGGAGACAGGGACACAGGGACAGGGACACCTGTGGGGACAGCAGGGACAGTCATACAGGGACAGCAGAGACAGGGACACCTGGGGACAGGATCCCCACGGGGACAGGGCACCATGGGGATGGGGACACCTGGGGACATAGACTGGGGTGGGAACAGGGTCACCTGGAGACACAGACACAGGTGTGGGAACAGGGACATGGGGACAGGGGCCACCAGGGGCCACCCGAGGCCACCAGGGGCACAGGGACACCGTCACCTGCAGGGACATCTGGGACAGGGATGGGGACCCCAGACACAGGGACAGGGACACGAGGACAGGGACACGGGCACAGGGACAGCACCGTGGTCCCCGAGGTTGCCACACATCCCCCGGCCCATGGCCCCAGGTGCCCCCTGTCCCACCTGGAAGGTGGCCGCGGGCAGGTTGGAGATGGCCACGTACTGCAGGTTGTTCTGCAGGGTGTAGATGAGCGAGGGCACAGCCAGGCGCAGCGTGTCCCCAAACTGTCCCACCACGGCCTCGTGCAGCGTCACCGCCGTCTGCCGGACACTGCCTGGGGCACAGGGGACACCGCCCGGGCTGGCCACACCCCCCATCGCTGCCACCCCCCAGTCCCCTCCTGTCCCTGCCACGTGTCCCCTTCACCCCTCCCACGTCCCATCGTGTTCCCAAGGTCCCTCCTGTGTCCCCTCTATGTCCCCTCACCCCCAGGTCTCTCTCGTGTCCCTGTCACATCCCCCCCTCGTGTCCCTGCATCCTTTTGTGTCCCCATCCCCACCTCAGAGCTGGAGCAGAAGGAAGAGGAGACAGCACCGGCTGTGTCCCTGTTCTCTCATGGCCTCGTCCCCATGTCCCCAATGTCCCCCCTCACCGCGGTGCTGGATCAGCAGCAGGCACAGACCGTGACCGTGTCCCCCCATGTCCCCCCGGTGTCCCCTGTCCCCCCTCACCGCGGTGCTGGATCAGCAGCAGGCACAGACCGTGTCCCCCCCATGTCCCCAATGTCCCCCTGTCCCCCCTCACCGCGGTGCTGGATCAGCAGCAGCAGCAGACAGGCGCTGCCCTTCATGGCCTCGGCCATCACCACGGCCGTGGTGGGCAGGAAGCGCTCCCCGGGCAGGGTCCGCACGTAGCGGATGCTGAGCACGAGCGACGCGTTCTGCAGCACCAGCACGCCCAGGCTGGCGTACTTCACCCGCCGCGACACTGCGGGGACACCGCGGCGTCACCGGGGCCGGGAGCCGGCGGGCCGAGCCCCCGCGACCCCCGGAACCACCGCGGGACCCCCGGGCCCGGCCCCTCCGCGGCCCCCCCGGGACGGGGACCCGCACCCGCCGCGACACCGGGGATCACTCGGGCCCCATGGCGGGACCCTCCAGCCCTGAACTCCCCCTGCCCCCCGCCCCCCACAACCGCCCCCAGCCCCCCAAACCCTGCGGGTGCCTCCGGCCCCTGCTCCGCCCCGCGACCCCTCTCCCGCCAGGACCCCCACAGCCCCCTCAGACCCCCACAGCCCCCTCAGACCCCCCGCCCACAGCCCCCGCACGGCTCTGCCCGGGCCCCCCCGCCCCGCAGCCGCCCCCCGGGGCCCTGCCCGTCCCCTCCTCGCCCGTCCCCTCCTCACCCGTCGCGGGCCCCGCGGAGTCGCCGGAGCCGCCACCGCCGTCCGCCGCCCCCGGGGCCGCCATGGTGGCACCTGCCCGGCACTTCCGCTTCCGGCCACGCCGCCACCCCGCCCACCGAGGGCGAGCGGCTCCGCCTCCCTCGGGCCCAGCCAATCCCAGTGCGCCTCCCCCCATGGAGCCCCGCCCCCTCGGCCAGTCCGGCCAATCAGCACCCGCCTCGCGCGCTTCCCGCCACCGCCTCGCGCTGTTCCCGCCTCTCTCACCCGTAAGCCACGCCCTCTGCGCCCACCGACCAATCGCCGTTCTCCTCACCTCTCACACCTCCTTAGTCCCCGCCCATCGCCCGCCCCGCTCCCTCCCCTCACAACTGACCAATCCCCGACCGCGTTCCTCACGCGTCGCCCAATCAGCGCCCGCCGCCGGCAGCGCCGCAGCCAATCAGAGGCGGCGGCGCTGGGCGCCGCGGTGCATTCCACGATGGCGGCGGTGCCGGGCGGGTCGCGGCGCTTCGACCCCGCGGCGCTGGGGCTGGACCCGTCCTGGCGCCTCACGGCCTACGGGGAACTGCGCGGCTGAGGCTGCAAAGTCCCGCAGGAGACGCTGCTCAAGCTCCTGGCGGGACTCGAGGGACAGCGCCCGGGAGGAGGAGGCGGAGGGGAAGGGGCGGAAGTGGAGAGCGGCGGGGCCCCGGCGCTGGGTGAGAGTGGGGGGGGATCTTGGAGGTCCCGGGAGGTCTTCAGAGGTCAGGGGGCTCTGGGGTGTCTCAGAGACGCGGCTGAGGGGGGTTGAGGAGGCCTGAGAGGCTTCGGGGGAACCTTTCGAGGGGGTGCTGAGGGTCTCGAGGGCTTGGGGGGGCCCAGGGGGAGGCCAGGAGGGCTCTGGAGGGGCTCAGGACGGGCTCAGGACGTGGCGGGGGGGGCTGGAGGGACCTCGAGGGAGTCCGGAGGGCGCAGGAGGGACCGGGGGGCCTCAGGCACATGACGGGGGGCACGGGGCAAAGGTGGCCCGGCGGGGGCGGGAGGGGGCAAAGGGCGTTCGGGGGGAGGAGCCGCGGGGAGGGGGCAGGGGCAGGAGGGGCCCCCCAGATCCGGCTCCTCCCCTGGGCTGGGCCCGGGTCCCGCCCCCCGAGCCGGATCCGTGTTTCCCTCCCCATCCGGTTCTTGCCCCTCTCTGTGCCCCCTCCCCTCAGCGGGGTCTGTGCCCCCTCACGGGCTCTTGTGCCCCCATCCCTGCCCGCTCCGAGCCACTTCCTGCCCCCCACAAAGGGCTCGGTGCCCGCCCGTGCCCCGCCTGAAGGATCTGTGCCCCCTGGGGTGGCGTTGGGGCCCCCGCTGAGGGGTCTGTGCCCCCCTGGGTGGGCTCGGTGCCCCCCGTGCCCCCCTGAGCGCTCGGTGCCCGCAGGCATCGGGCTGGACTCGTGCGTGATCCCGCTGCGGCACGGGGGGCTCTCGCTGGTGCAGACCACCGACTTCTTCTACCCCATCATCGATGACCCCTACATGATGGTACCCAAAACCTTCCCTCTGGGACCCCACAAATCCCCCTTGCACCCCAAAATCACCCTTGGGGACCCCCCCCAGATCCTGTCAGGACTCTTGGAAACCCCAAATCACCCCAAGGGACCCAAAACCCCCCCAGGGAACCCCCAAATCCCTCCAGGGGTCCCCCCCATTTCTTCCTGATTGTCTTCCTCCTTCTGGGGACCCCCAGACCTTCCTCAGCCCCTCTCCAAAGCCAATTGGGGTCCCCCAGTTCTACCCTGGGCCCCACAAATCCCACCCTGAGCGTCCCAAATCCTTTCAGACCCCCCCCATCCTATTCCAACCCCCCCAAATTCCATCTCCAGACCCCAATATTCTCCTCTGCCCCCCCCAAATCCCCCTGTGGGACCCCAAATCCCATTGTAGTTCCTCCGGTCCTATCCCTGGGTCCCCCAGGCCCTCCGTGGTCCCCCAAAACCCACCCTGGGGACCTCAAATCCCCTTCAGAGCCCCCAGATCGTTTCCTGGGTCCCCAATCCCATCCTGCCCCCCCCCCAAATCCCCCCCAAGGTCTCTTAGCCCTTTCCTGGGCCCCCCAAATCCCATTCTGAGCACCCTCAAATCCCCCTGGGAGCCCCTAAAATCCCCTTGTGACGCCGCCCAGTTCTATCCCAGGCCCTCTAAACCCCAATTTGGGCTTCCCTAAATCCCACCTGGGGATCCCAAATCCCCTCAGAACCTCCCAGTCCTGTCCTGGCCCTGCCAAATTCCACTTGGGGACACCAAAATCCCCTTGAGAACCCCCCCCCCCCAATCCTATCCTAAGGCCCCCAAACCCCACCTGGGGCCCCCCAAATGCCACATCAGGATCCCCCAGTGCTATCCTGGACCCCCCAAACCCCTCCCCAATTTCAGGGCCGCATCGCCTGCGCCAACGTCCTGAGCGACCTGTACGCCATGGGGGTCACCGAGTGCGACAACGTCCTGATGCTGCTGAGCGTCAGCCAGCGCATGAGCGACGAGGTGGGGACATGGGGACACAGGGACACGGGCTGGGGGTGGCACGGGGGCAGGGGGCACAGGCACACGGGGCAGGGACACGGCAGCGGCGCTGTGCCAGGGAGGGGACGGTGACATCGGGCAGCGCAGGGACACGGGGGACACCTGGGGTGACAGGGACAGGGGAGGGGGGCACAGTGACATGGAGGGGTCACACTGGGGACAGGGAGTGACAGTGACAGGGATGGGGGGTCACAGTGACATGGAGGGGTCACAGTGACATGGAGGGGTCACAGTGGGGACAGGGATGGGGGGTGACAGTGACATGGAAGGGTCACACAGGGGACAGGGGACAGGGGGGTGACAGGGACGGAGGGGTCACAGTGACATGGAGGGGTCACAGTGGGGACAGGGGACAGGGGGGTGACAGGGGCGGGGATGGGGGGTGACAGTGACATGGAGGGGTCACAGGGTCACACTGGGGACAGGGGACAGGAGAGTGACAGGGACAAGAGGGTGACACGTGTGTTGGGTGGCAGGGGGGTCACAGGGACACGGCGGGAGTGACCTCCCATGTCCCCTGTGCCCCACCCCCGAGGAGAACAAGGTGGGGCTGCTGGTCACTGGGGGGTGATGGGAGACACTGGGGGGTGATGGGAGACACTGGGGGGTGACAGGGACACGGGGGGCACTGGGGACACTGGGGGTATGATAGGGGACACTGGGGGTGATAGGGGACACTGGAGTGTGCCAGGAACACGGGGGGTGACAGGGACACTGGAGGGTGACAGGGACACAGGGGGTGCCAGGGGTCACGGGGAGCTGACAGGGACATGGGGGGTGTGATAGAGGACACGGGGGGTGCCAGGGGACACGGGGGGTGCCAGGGGACACAGGGAGCTGACAGGGACACGGGGGGTGCCAGGGGACACGGGGGGTGACAGGAGCTCTCTGTGCCCCCCAGGAGCGGGACAAGGTGATGCCGCTGATCATCCAGGGCTTCCGGGACGCGGCCGAGGACGGGGGGACGTCGGTGACGGGGGGACAGACGGTGCTCAACCCCTGGGTCATCGTGGGGGGCGTGGCCACCGCCGTCTGTCAATCAAGCGAGTTCATCATGTGAGTGATGGGTGGGGCGGGGCCACTGCTGTCAATCAAGTGGGTTTGTCGTGTGAGTGACAGGCAGGGTTTGGGGCAGGGCCTGGGGGCACGGGTGGGTTTGGGGACACGGGGCTGGGGTCAGTCCCTCGTGTCACGGACAGGGTGTGGCAGGGGCGGGGTTTGGGGACAGGGCATGTCCCACCCTGACCACACCCTGCTCCCACCCTGCCCCCACCCTGCCCAGGCCGGACGGGGCCGTGCCCGGGGACGTCCTGGTGCTGACCAAGCCCCTGGGGACACACATGGCCGTCACCCGCGCACCAGTGGCTGGACATGGTGAGTGACACCGGGGCAGAAGGGACAGGGGACACCCTGGGGGGTTCAGAGCCAGCCCGGAGCCCCCAGGGGTGCCTGAGATAGGGCTGGAGACGCCCAGGTGTCCCCAGGGGGAGCCAGAACGGGACCGAAAAGGACCTGAGATGTCTCTGAGGGAACCCCAAAGCCACCTCTGATGTCCCCAGGGGATGGAGCTCCACCTTGGGGGTCCCTGAGCCACCCCGCTGTCCCCAGGGGGGTCCCTGAAGCCACTGCGGGGTCCCTGACGCTGTCCCCTCCCTGTGCCCTCCCTGCGCCCTCCCTGTGCCCTCCCTGCCCCCTGTGCCCCCGCTGTCCCCGCAGCCCGAGCGCTGGAACAAGATCAAGCTGGTGGTGACACGGGAGGAGGTGGAGTTGGCCTATCAGGAGGCCGTGTCCAGCATGGCCACGCTCAACCGCACCGGTGGGTGCCACTGGGGACACCGAGGGCGCCCGGGGGAGGTGACGTCGGGGTGCTGGAAGTGGCCGTGACCACGCCAGTGGGTGACACTGGGGACAGAAGCCACCCTGTGGGTCCCCAGAGCCACCCCAGATGTCCCCGAGGGAACACAAAGCCACCAGGGGAGTCCCTAAAGCCACCCCAGCTGTCCTCAGAGCCATTCCAGGGTGTCCCTGTGCCGTGCTGGGTGTCCCCAAAGCCACTCCTGATGTCCCCAGAAGCACTTCAGATGTCTCCAAGGGAACACAAAGCCACAGCGAGACTCCCCAGAGCCCTCCAGGGTGTCCCCAGAGCCACTCCAGGGTGTCCCCAGAGCCCCCCGGGGTGTCCCCAGAGCCACTCCAGGGTGTCCCCAGGCCATGCTGGGTGTCCCCAGAGCCCCCAGGGTGTCCCCAGAGCCCCCCGGGGCGTTGCCAGAGCCACTCCACATTGTCCCCAGAGCCCCTGGGGTGTCCCCAAGCCATGCTGGGTGTCCCCAGAGCCCCCCGGGGCGTCGCCAGGCCGCGTGGGGCCGTGTGAGGTGACGCCCGTGTCCCCCAGCGGCAGGGCTGATGCGGGCGTTCGGGGCGCACGCGGCCACCGACGTGACGGGCTTCGGGGTGCTGGGCCACGCGCGGGCCCTGGCGGCGCAGCAGCGCCTGGACGTGGCCTTCGTCATCCACAACCTGCCCGTCATCGCCAAGATGGCCGCCGTCAGCAAGGCCTGTGGGGGCCGCGGGGGGCTGCTGCAGGGCACCGCCCCCGAGACCTCGGGTACGGCCGGGGCACCCCGAGATGGGATTGGGGACCCCGAAAGTGGGGTTGGGGATCTTAAAAGTGGGATTGGGGGGCACCAAAAATGGGGGAAAGGGCACCGGAAATGGGATTGGGGACCATTAAAATGGCGGGGGGCGATGTGAGGGGGAATTGGGTACTCCCGGCCAGCAGGGGGCGCTGTGCATTAGGGCAGGACGCTAGAAATGGGGAGAAACAGCCCAAAAACGGGGAGGGAGGGGTCTCAGAAACGGGAAAGGGAGGCTCAAAAATGGGGGGATGGATCCTTGAAATGGGATGGGGGACCCTGAAAATAGGAATAGGGGCACTAAAAATGGGATTGGGGAGCCCGAAAATGGCGGGGTTGATGTGAGGGGGTATAGGGTCCTCCCGGCCAGTAGGGGGCGCAGGGCGCCGCAGCAGGGACCCAAAAATGGGGGAAGGGGCACCAAAAATGCTATGGGGAACCTCGAAAATGGGGTCAGGGGTGCTAAAAATGGGAGAAGGGACCCCAAAAACGGGAAGGGCTCCAATGGGGGGGGGAAGGGGGGGGGAAAATGGGGGCACATGGGGTCAGCCCGGCCAGCAGGGGGCGCTATGGCAGGACCCCAAAAACGGGAGCGGGAGGAGAAATTGGGGGGGGGAGAAAGACCTCAAAACCAGCAGCAGGGATCCCTCAAACTCCCCATTTTGGGTGGGAACCGCCCCTGACGGCCGTGTCCGGCAGGGGGGCTGCTGGTGGTGCTGCCCCGCGCCCAGGCCGCGCGGTTCTGCGCCGAGCTGAAGGCGCCGGGCCGCGCCGAGGGGCTGCAGGCCTGGATCGTGGGCGTCGTGGAGAAGGGACCGCGCGGCGCCCGAGTCATCGACAAACCCCGGCTGATCGAGGTGCCCCCCCGCGGGGCCCCCCCGCGCCCCGACAGCCCCGGCACCCCCCCCTCGGAGCCCCCCCGAGCCCCCTCTTAGGGGAGCGACCCCCAAAAAACCCCGAAGTCGGGGTAAATCCCGCACCTGACGCAGCTCCCCTATAGGGGATCCCAAAGAAACCCCCAAATTTGGGTCAAATTCCACCCCCAAGGGAGCCCCAGCAGCTTCGGGGTCCCTCACGGACAGAGCTGCCCCGAGCTCCCCTCGAGGGGACCCCAAAGAAACCCCCTAAAAAGCTCGGGGCTCGGCTGTGGTCAAAACCGCCCAAAAATCCCATCAAAGGCCCCAAATCAGGTCAAACCCCCCCCCCCCCCCAATTTCCCCTGTGTCCTTTTCCAGGGGACCCCAAAGACCCCCAAAAGCCCCAGAACTTCCCCAAATCTCTGCCCAAACCCCAGCGCTGCCGGTGAAGCTCCCAAAACCCCCCCGGGGGGGCCCCCAAAATCCCAACCCCAGCTCTGCACTTTGGGGGACCCCAAACCCCCCCGGACCCCCCCTTTTTTGGGGACACCCCCCCCAAATCACCTCTCCCCTCCCCCCAGGCTCTGCCCGATGAGCAGCGGGCAAAGCCCCCCCAGACCCCCCCGCACCCCCAAAATCCCCCCCGCGTGACGCCCCCCCCCAAAACCCCCCGTGGGGGTGGGGGAGGGGCCGAGACCCCCCCTCAGTGAGGGGGGGTTGGGGGGCTCCGGGTTTTGGGGGGGGCGGGGGAACCCCCCAGCAATGGGGCAATAAAAGCGATTTGAGACAGATTCGGGGGGCGTTTATTGAGGGGGGGGGGAACCCCAAAACCCCGGGGGGGTCCCAGGGGGGTGATGGGGTCAGGTCTGGGGGGTTTGGGGTGCCCCCCCCTCACCTGACCCCACCCATGAGGCGGCTCCAGCAAGGGGGTTCCCAGAAGGGTATTTGGGGTTTTGGGGGGGTCCCGGGGGGGGTCGCGGGGGGTTTTGGGGCCCCCCTCACTTGATGCAGTCCATGACGTGGATCTGCAGCGTGTCCATGTCCGGGGCCTTGTACTGGCACTTGGGGCAGCAGAGGTCGGGGCCCTCCTCGGGGGGCGGCAGCAGCGCCCCAAAACCTGCGGGGGGCGGGGGAGGGGCACGGTCAGGCCCTGCCCCCACCCCTCCGGGGGGGTTTTGGGGGTCCCGGGCCCCCCCTCTGTACTCACCCCCCGCCGGGGCCGGGGGCGGCTCCGAGTGTCGGTTCCGCATCTCCTCCAGACGGGCCCTGGGGGGAGAAGGGGATTTGGGGGGTCCGGGAGGGGTCTGGGGGGGGCCTCAGGGGATTTGGGGTGGCCCGGGGGAGGCCTCAGGGGATTTGGGGGAGTCCGGGAGGGGCCTCAGAGGATTTGGGGGGGGTCTGGGAGGGGTTTGGGGGGGTCTGGGGGGGGCCTCGGGGATTTGTGGGGGTCTGGGAGAAATTTGGGGCAGTCCGGGAGGGGCCTCAGGGGATTTGTGGGGGCAGGGAGGGGTTTGGGGGGTCAGGGGAGGGGTTTTATAGGGGATCAGGGGGGTTTTTGGGGGGGCTCCCAGGGGGTTTGGGGGAGTCGAGGGATTTTAGGGGGTCCTGGGGGATGTCAGGGAGGAGGGGGAGGGGGAACGGGGGGTCCCTGGGGGCGGTTTTGGGGCATTCTCGGGGGGGTTGGGTGGTTTGGGGTTGGTTTTGGGGGTGTTCTGGGTGTTTCGGGGTGGGTTTAGGGTGCGGGCTTTTGGTGTGGTCCCCGAGGGCGTTTTGGGACAGATTTGGGGTGGTTTGGGTTGTTTTGCAGGAGTTTGGGGTGTTTGGGGGTGGTTTGGGGGTCTCAAAGGGTGGTTTTAGGGCTTTTTGGGGTCTCTCAGGGTGTTTGGGGACTCGAGGTCTTTCAGGCTGGTTTCTGTGGGGTTTTGGAGGGTGTTTTGGGGGGTTTTTGGGGTCTCTCAGGGTGTTTAGGGGGGTCGAGGTCTTTCAGGCTGTTTTTTGGGGGTTTTGGGGGGTTTTTGGGGTCCCTGTGCCGGTACCCGGGCCCCGTCCCCGCTGAGCCGCAGCCGCAGCTGGCTGAGCTCCTCCAGCAGCTCCTCGCGCTGCCCGTGGAGCTGCTCCCGCGCCGCCCGCTCCGCCTCGAAATCCGCCTTGTAGATGTCGGCCTGGTATTGGGGAGGGGTCAGGACACCCCAAAATCCCCCCTGGGAACCCCCAAATCCCCCAGGACCCCTCCAATCCCACCAGAATCCCCAAATCCCCCAGGACCCCTCTAATCCCACCAGAACCCCCCCAGTGCCGCCCGCCCAACCCCGAAATCCACCTTGGGGATGTCGGCCTGGGACTGGGGAAGGGTCAGGGGGGTCAGGACACCCCAAATCCCCCCAGGGAACCCCCAAATCCCCCAGGACCCCCCAAATCCCCCCAGACCTCCCCAGGCTCCATCCTTGAGATGTCGGCCTGGAGTTTGGGGGGGGTGGAGTCAGGACCCTCCCAGGACCCCCCAAATCCCCCTTGACCCTCCCAGAGCCCCCCAGACTCCCCCTGGGGCCATGGACCCGGATTTGGGGGGATCTCGGGCCCCCACCTGGGCCTGCAGCACCGGGATGGTCTCCAGGGCCGCCCGCTGCCGCTCGGCCTCGGCCTTGAGGTGATCGATGAGGTCCTGCTTGAGGGCCAGCGCGGCCTCGGCCGCCTGCAGCTGCTCCTGCGTCACCTGGCGGGAGGAAATGTCACCTGTGCCACCTGTGCCACCCCTGAGATCACCTGTGCCACCTGAGCCACCTGAGACACCACCTGTGTCACCTGAGAGACCACCCGTGCCACCCCCAGCCCCCGCCCTGCATCCCCAGCGCGGCCTCGGCTGCTGCTCCTGCGTCACCTGGGGGGGACAGCGACACCTGAGGGGTCCCTGTGTCACCTGGGGGTCACCTGGGGGTCACCTGAGGGGTCCCTGTGTCACCTGGGGGGTGGCACCGTCACCCTGAGGGGCCCCAGGGACATTCCCGGTGTCCCCAAGGGGCTGGAACGGGGACAAGGTGCCACCACAGGGGAATGGGGTGGGGGACAGGGGCCACCCTGGGGTGCCCAAGGGATGGGACGTGACCTCTGGTGTCCCCTGGTGTCCCTGGTGTCCCCAGTATCCCTGGTGTCCCCTGGTGTCCCCAATGTCCCCCTGGTGTGCCCCTGGTGTCCCCCTGGTGTCCCCGATGCCCCCTGGTCCCCCCGGTGTCCCCTGTCCCTCACCTGGCTCCGTTTGTCCCCCTCCAGGCTGGCCTTGATGTGGGCATCGTACTCCTGGAACAGGTGATGGTACGCGGCCTGCAGCTGCACCAGCTTCCGCCTGGGGACGTGGGGACAGCGAGGGGACGCTGGCACTGCCACCCCCTGTGCCCTCCTGGGGGCCAGGAGGCCTCGGGCTCCGGCCGGGCCAGCAGTGGGTGTCCCCAGGTGCCACCCCCGCCCGTGCCCCGCTGTGCCCGAGGTGCCCGTGTCACTCACTTCTCCTCGGTGGCCCCGCGCCGCTCCACCCTCAGGGCGCTCTCCAGGTTGGTCACCTGGAGCCGCAGCTGGTCCAGCTGCACCTGGTGGCCCTGGGCCACCTCCTCCAGCTGCTGGCAGCGCTCGGCGTCACCGCGGGCCCTGCCACGCCCAGGGACACCCCGTCACCCAGTGCCACCCCACTGTCACCCTGTGCCACCCCACTGCCACCCTGTGCCACCCTGTGCCACCCCACTGCCACCCCTGTGCCACCCCGTGCCAAACAGTGTCACTTCCTCGAACTGGTGGCACCACCCTGAGCCCTGTGCCACCCCAGTGTCACCCGATCTCACCTCCACAGGTGTCACCCTGCCCCCACCTGCGCCTGGCCCAGCTCTGCTCTGGTGTCCCCTCCCCCCCTTGGGGACCCTCCCTGACCTCCAGGCCCCCCGTGTCCCCTCCATGTCCCCCCGTGTCTCTATGTCCCCCCCATGTCCCCCCCGTGTCCCCCCCGTGTCCCCCCCATGTCCCCACCGCCGCTCCAGCTGCTCTCTCTCTGCCCGGCTCCTCTCCAGGCGATTTTGGCTCTCCCGGAGCTCCCCCAGCAGCGACGTCACCTGGGCCTGGAGCTGGGCCTTGTCCTGCTGGGGACAGGGACAGGGACACTGTCACCCCCTGGCTGTCCCCAGCTGTCCCCAGGCTGTCAGACCTGTCCCCAGGGTGTCCCTGTATCCCCAGGGCTGTCCCAGGGCTGTCCCCAGGGCTGTCCCCAGCTGTCCCCAGGGCTGTCCCCATGTCCCCAGCTGTCCCAGGGCTGTCCCCCGCTGTCCCCAGCTGTCCCCGGTACCTCGAGCTGGCGGCGCAGCCCCTGCAGCTGCAGCTCGGCTGCGCGGGAAACGTCCTGAGCCCGGAGCTCGGCCACGGCCACGCGAGCCCGCAGCGCCACCAGCCTGGGGACAGGGCCACCAAACGTCACCATGGGCCACCAAACACCACTGACCCCTGCCCCCCACACCCGCAGCGCCACCAGCCTGGGGACAGGGCCACCAAACGTCCCCAACACCCCCAGCCTCCCTCAGCCATGGCCACCGCCCACCTGGGGGCTCCTCAAAGAGTCCCCAAGGTGGCCCAAAGTCTCCCCAAGAGTCCTCAGGTGTCCCCAGATGTCCCCAAAATGCCCCAAGTGTCCCCAAAGTGTCCCTGAAGTGACTCCAAAGTGTCCCCAGACTGTTCCAAAAGTGCCCCAAGTGCTCTCAGGCTGTCCCCAGTGCCCCCAGACTGTCCCCCAATGTCCCCAGTGTCCCCAGACTGTCCCCAGTGCCCCCCAGTATCCCCAGCCTGTCCCCAGTGCCCCCCAGTATCCCCAGACTGTCCCCCAGTGTCCCCAGTGCTCCCCAGTATCCCCAGTGCCCCCCAGTGTCCCCGACTCACTCGGCCTCAGCCTCCGCCAGGCGCTGCCTCAGGTGCTCCTCGGAGCTGGGGGGACACGAGGGGGGGTCAGGGGGGTCCGGGGGGGTTGGGGACATCGGGGGGTCCCCAAGGGGCCGGGGGGGGGGGAGGGGCTCACCTGGGCTCCGGGGGGGCCCCGGGGGGGGCCTGGGAGGGCTCTGGGACAGCGGGGACGTCCTCGAGGGGGGGGACACCGAGCGGGGGGGGCCCTCGGGGGGCTGCGGGGACAGGGGGACAATGGGGGACATCAGGGGGGACATCGGGGGGTCCCCAGGGGGGCTGGGGAGGGGGGAGGGGACAAGGGGGGACACGGGGGGGGCAGTGGGAGGGGCGGGGGGAGATGGGGGGGGATGAGGGGACACGGGGAGGGGGGGCCACGGCGGGGGGGCCACACGAACCTTGGTGCTGGCATCAGGGGTGTCCCTGGAAACGTCCCCGGGGGTGTCCGCGGTGTCCCCAGGGGTGTCCCCGGTGTCCCCGGGGGTGTCCGCGGTGTCCTCGGGGCCGTCCCCGGTGCCGGTCCCGGTGCCGGCCCCGCGCTGGCCCCGCTGGCCCCGCAGGTGCAGCACCAGCTCCCGGGCCTGGCCCCAGCGGCCCCGCAGCAGCTCCCGCTCCCCCCGGCGCTGCAGCTGCAGCTTCCGCAGCTCCTCCAGGCGCTGCCGCAGCGACTCCGTGCAGTGACAGAGCGCCCCTGGGGACAGCGACAGCGCTGGGGACAGCCCGGGGACAGGGACAGAGCTGGGGACAGCGACAGCGACAGCCGGGGACAGGGACAGAGACAGCGACAGCCGGGGACAGGGACAGAGACAGCCGGGGACAGGGACAGAGCTGGGACAGGGACAGCCGGGGACAGGGACAGAGCTGGGGACAGCGACAGCGACAGCCGGGGACAGGGACAGAGACAGGGACAGGGACAGCCGGGGACAGCAACAGCGCTGCGGACAGGGACAGCCGGGGACAGGGACAGAGACAGGGACAGCCGGGGACAGCCCGGGACAGCCGGGGACAGCCGGGGACAGCCGGGGACAGGGACAGGGACAGCGCTGGGAACAGCTGGGGACAGGGACAGCCGGGGACAGGGGACAGGGACAGCGCTGGGAACAGCCCGGGACAGGGACAGAGCTGGGGACAGCCCAGCCGGGGTCCCCCGGGGCACAGGGACAGCGGGGACAGCGGGGCTCTGAGGGAAGGTTGGAACATTTGGGGCGTGGGGACACCGGGGGGACACCGGGGATGTTGGGGACATTGGGGGTTTGGGGGGACATTGGGGTCACTGGGACATTACGGAGGCACTGGGGACATTGCAGACACCGGGGGGACACCGGGAGCACTGGGGACATCGGGGATGCTGCCGAGGTGAGAGACACTGGGGACATTGGGGGACACTGGGGGGACATTGGGGGGACATTGGGGGGGCACTGGGGGATATTGGGGGACACTGGGGGGCACTGGGGGATATTGGGGGACACTGGGGGGGCCCTGGGGGGCACTGGGGGTATCGGGATCGCTGGAGCCATTGGGGATGTCGGGGGCGCATCGGGGGCGTTGGGACCCCAGCGGGGACATTGAGGGACTTGGGGACATTGGGACATCACTGGGGACACCCCCACGGCGCCCCCCGGTGCCCCCAGTTGCCTCCCAGTGCCCCCAGTGCCCCCAGTCCCTCCCAGTGCTCCCAGTGCCCCCAGTCCCTCCCAGTGCCCCCAGTCCCTCCCAGTGCTCCCAGTTCTCACCCCTGAGCTCGCGGTTCTCCGCCCGCAGCCGCTGCAGCGCCTCCGCCAGCGCCGGCTCAGCCTCGGGTCCCGGCTGCACCATCTCCGCGGGCCGCCGCCAGCGCCCGCCGCTCATCGGCGGCTCCCGGGAGGCCCGGGGCGGTCGGGGACGGTTTTGAGCCGAATCCGGGGATTTTTGGGAACCCGGCGGCACCGCCGGTGCCGCCACTTCCTGCTTCCGCCGGAAGCGCGTGACGTCACCGCACCCCGCTGCACTTCCGCCTCGGTAAGTGTCATGGCGACGCCATAGCAACGCCGAGGGGGGAGCGCGCTGATTGGTTACACCTCCGGGTGAGGGCCCGCCCATACTCGGCGCTGATTGGTCAGTGGGGAAGGATGCTCAGCGATGATTGGTGGGTAGGGGACAGGGCGTGGCCAGGGGCGTGGCCTCCGTGAGGGGATGGGGACCCGCGCGAGCGTGGGGGAGGCGGCGCGAGCGCGGCCGGAGCGGGAAGGTGCGGGGCGAGCCGGGAAATTGGGGAATTGGGGGAATTTGGGAGGATTTGGGGAATTTGGGAGGATTTGAGGCGCTTTGGGGTCTGGGATGGTCCGGGAGGTCCATGAGGGCCTGGGGGGGAGCGCTAGAGGGAAACTGGAGGGGGCTGAGGGGAGTTGTGGAGGGGCTTTAGGGCGGAAATGGGGGGGGATTTGGGGTCTGGGGGGGTTTGGGGGCGTGTAGAGGAGTTGGGGGAGGTTTATGGGGGGGGTTGGGGGCGCTGAGGGCGGAATTTAGGGGTCTGGAGGTGCTGAGGAGTCCGTGAGGCTCTGGGGAGGTTCTGAGGGGGTTGAGGGGAAACTGAGGGGGGGGAAGGCGGAAATTGGGAAAATCGGAGATTTGGGGAGATTGAGGGAGATTCGAGGGAAACTGGGGGGTCCGTGAGGGCCTTGGGGGCCATGGGGGGAGCGGGAGGGAATTGGGGAGGGGGGGTGGTGAGGGGAGTTACGAGGGATTTGGGGGGGCCGAAGGCGGAAAAGGGGGGGATTTGGGGGATCTGGGGGGGAACTGGGGGTGGGGGGTCGTGGGGGGATTTGGGGTTCGGAGAGGCAGTGGGGGTGGGGGGGGTTAGGGGGATTTGGGGGTCTGGAGGGGCGATGGGGCCGGTTTGGGGGGCGATGGGGGGAGGCCGTGTCCTGCCCCACCCCGGCCCCGCCACCACCGCCCAAATCCCGTCCCCGAGGTGCCAAATTCCAGCCCCCCCCACCCAAATCCCGCCCCACAAGTGCCCAAGCCCCACCCGGGCTGCCCAGTCCTGCCCCCCAACACCCCGAAACCGCCGCCCAACTTCTGCTCCTGCCCCTCGGCTGCCAAATCCCGCTGCCCAGCTGCCCAAGCCCGCCCCAAAACATCCAAATCCCATCCCCCCCGTGCCCCATCCCGCCCCCCAAGTGCCAGCCCTGCCCCCCAAGTGCCCACCCCTCCCTCCAGGGGCCCGTTCCTGCCCCACAACCCCTCAAATCCTGCCCTGGGGTGCCCAAACCTGCTCCTCTGCTCCCCAAATCCTGCCCGGGGTGCCCGAACCTGCCCCTGAACCTCCCGAACCTGCCCCCGAACCCCCCGAACCTGCCCCCCAAGTGCCCGATCCGGCCCCCCAAGTGCCCGATCCGGCCCCCAGGAGCGATGCCGGGCCCAGGTGAGGAGGAGCCCGGCTCCGGGGGGGAGCTGAGCCGCTCGCAGGTGTGCGGGATGCTCCGGCAGGAGCTGAGCCGGGACGGAGCCTTCCTGCAGGGCCACCCGCACGTCCTCGTCATCCTCGGAGCCTCGGTGAGTGGGGACGGGGCTTTGGGGGGGGTCTGGCGTGGGGAGGAAGGGGTTTGGGGGGAATTGGGGAGGGGTATTAGGGCTGGGGGGGGGCAGTGAAGGGGTTTAGGGGGATATTGGGGGGCTGGAGGAGGGAATGAAGGGGACTGGGGGAGAAATTTGGGGCTTGGGGAGGAATAAAGGGGTCTGGAGGATATTGGGGGGCTGGGAAGGGAAAAGGAAGGGGATTGGGAGAGAAATTTGGGGCTTGGGGGGGAGAAAGGGATGTGGGGGGCATTGGGAGGGACATTGGGGGGCTGGAGGGGTGAAGGGAGGGGTTTGGGGGAATTGGGGGTGTTGGAGGGGGGATGAAGGGGTTTAGGGGGAATTTGGGGTGTTGGAGGGGGGGATGAAGGGGGTTACAGGGAGAAATTTGGGACTTGCGGGGGGAAATGAATGGGTTTGGGTGGGAATTGGGGATATTGAGGGGGTTCAGGGGGGCAGTGAAGGGGGTTTGGGGGGAAATTGGGGGGCTGGAGGGGGCACAAAAGGGGGAAGCAAACCGGGGGGCAGTGGGGGGATATCGGGGGCTGGAAAGAGAACTTGGGGGCAATAAGGGGGGATGGGGAATTGGGGATGTTGGGGGGAATAAAGGAGATTGGGGGGATGTTGGAGGGCAGTAAAGGAGATTAGGGAATGTGGGGGGCAGTAAAGGAGATTGGGGGGTCTTGGGGGCAATAAAGGAGATTAGGGGGGAATAAAGGAGAGTGGGGGGTGATAAAGGAGATTGGGGGGGATGTTGGGGGGCAGTAAAGGAGATTGGGGGATGTTGGGGGGTCTGGGGGGCTGAGGAGAGAATTGGGGGGGATTTGGGGGGCCGGGGGCGAATTGAAGGAAGTGAGGAGGGAACTGGGGGCACACTGGGGGTGATGGGCGACATCGGGGGGCTGGGGGGGCACAAAGGGGCTGGGGGCACTTTGGGTATGCCGAGGGGTCCCTGGGGGGCTGGGGGGTTATTTGGGGTCACTGGGGAGCTGGGGGAGGGGCGGCCGCCCCGATGCCTCGGGGGAGTGGGGGAGGGGCACCCCAAAATCTTCCCCCGCCCCTCCCCCCAGGTCACCCGCCAGGGCGAGGCCGCCCCTCCCCCTCCCGCACCCCAACTTCCTCCTCCCCCACCTCATTACCCAACACCCCTTAATTAAACACCCCGGGGGGCGGGGGGGGAGGGGCGGCACCGCTGACTCAGCACATTCCGGGGGTGGGGGAGGGGAAGGGCGGGGCCAGCGCTGGGTGCGGCCCTGGCCCCACCCCCACCCCTGACGGCCCCTCCCCCACAGGGCGACCTGGCCAGGAAGAAGATTTACCCCACGATCTGGTACGGGGACAGCGGGGACATCAGTGGGGACACGTGGGGACAGCAGGGACATGTGGGGACAGCGGGGACAGTGGGGACATGTGGGGGACACGTGGGGACATGTGGGGGACATGTGGGGACAGCGAGGACATGTGGGGACATCAAGGCCACCTGTGTCCCACCTGTCACCTGGGTCCTCAAGGTCACCAATGTCCCTAAAGCCACCCAGGCAACCACGGTCACCAATGGCCCCAGGGCCACCAAGGTCCACCCCCTGTGCCCAGGGCCACCGGGGTCACCAAGGCCACCAATGTGCCCCCAACTCTGAGGCCACCAGGGTTACCAGGGCCACCAATGTCCTCACCTGTCCCCAGGGTCACTGATGTCACCGGGGTCACTGGGGCCATCCCAGCTGTCCCCAGGGCCATCAAGGTCACCGGTATCTCCAGGGCCACTCTGGGGTCACCAATGTCCCCAGGGTCACCAGTGTTGGTCACTGCTGTCCCCAGTGCCATTGTCTGCCCCAGTGTCACCACAGCTGTGTGTCCCCACTGTCCCCAGGGCCGCTTGTGTCACCAGCTGGCACCAGTGTTCCCAGTACGACCCCAGTGTCCCCAGTTCCTCCCTTTGCTGCTTCTGTGCCCTGTGTCACCTGTCCCCTGTTACCTCCCCGAGGGTGACATGGGCACAGCAGCCGCCATCACCAGTGCCGCCATCCTGGGGGAGGCTTGGTGACACCGGTGCCACCTCCGGCCTGGTGTCCCCAGAGGGGGGTGGTGCCGGTGCTGTGGCTGTGCCCGGGGGGTTTGGTGACAGCGGTGTCCCCGCAGGTGGCTGCTCTGGGACAGGCTGCTCCCTGCTGTCCCGGGGGGTGGGCTGGTGACAGCGCCATGGGTGTGCCCAGGGGGTTGGTGACACAGGTGACAGCGCTGTGCCTTGTCCCCGGACAGCCACCCCCCGATGCCGGTGTCCCTGGGGGGCTGGGGACTCTGTGGGTGTCACAAGTGACACGGGTGACAGTGCTTGTCCCCAGGGGGCTGCTCTAAGATGGGCTCCTCCCCGATGCTGGTGTCCCTGGGGGGTTTGGGGACACAGGTGACACGGGTGACAGTGCTGTGCCTTGTCCCAGGTGGCTGTTCCGGGATGGGCTCCTCCCCGATGCCACACGCGTCGTCGGCTTCGCCCGCTCGCCCCTCACCGTGGAGCTCATCCGGGAGCAGACCCTGCCCTACCTCAAGGTGACAGCGCCGTCCCCTCTGTCCCCTCCTGTCCCCTCCTGTTCTTTCTGTCCCCTCCCAACTCCTCCTGTCCCTTCCTGTCCCTTCCTGTCCCCACCTGTCTTCTCTGACCCCTCCTGTCCCCTCCTGACTCCTCCTGGCCTCATCTGTCCCCTCCTGTTCCTTCTGTCCCCACCTGTCTTCTCTGACCCCTCCTGGCCCCACATGTCCCCAGGTGACCCCTGAGGACAGGCCCTGTGTCCCTGTGTCCCCTCACCTGTCCCTCCCTGTCACAGGTGACCCCTGAGGACAGGCCCTGTGTCCCTGTGTCCCCGTCTCACCTGTCCCCTGTGTGTCCCTGTCCCCTCAGGTGAACCCCGAGGACGAGCCCCGCCTGGCTGCGTTCCTGGCCCTGCAGAGCTTCGTGCGGGGTCAGTACGGGGACGAGGCCTCGTTCCGGGCGCTGGACGCTCACCTGCGGGGGCTGCCCGGCGGCGGCCGCGCCCACCGGCTCTTCTACCTGGCCCTGCCCCCCAGCGTGTACACGCCGGTGACACAGCACCTGCGGGCCCTCTGCATGGGGGAGGGGTGAGTGGGGACACCCAGGGATGGGACACACGGGGCAGGTGACTGCAGGGGACACAGGTTGGGTTGCCACCGTGTCCGTGCTGTGTCCCCCCGTGTCCTTATGTCCCCTTGTCCCCCGGGTCTGTGCACGTTCCCGTGTCCCCCATGTGCCGTGTCTCCCGTGTCCCCACGTCCCTTGTGTCTCCCTGTGTCTCCCTGTGTCTCCCTGTGTCCTCGTGTCCCCCCACGCCTCCTGGGTACGACCTGTGTGTGCTCGTGTCCCCCCGTGTGTCCCCCCGTGTCCCCCCGTGTCCCCATGTGTCCCCATGTGTCCCCATGTGTCACCCCATGTCCCCGTGGGTCCCCCCATGTCCCCCCGTGTCCCCATGTGTCCCCCCATGTCCCCATGTGTCCCCCCGTGTCCCCATGTGTCCCCATGTGTCCCCCCATCATCTCCCATATTTGCTGTGTCCCCCCACATCCCTCTGTTCCCATGTCCCCCCAATGTCCCCCATGTCCCCACGTACCCCCATGTCCCTCCATGTCTCTGCATGTTGCCCCATGTCCCCGTCCCTCACGTCCCCGTATTCCCCTGTGTCCCCCCGTGTCCCCATCCCCGTGTCCCTGTCCGCAGGTGGAACCGGGTGATCGTGGAGAAGCCGTTCGGGCGGGACCTGGGCTCGTCGGAGGAGCTGTCGGCGCACCTGAGCGCGCTGTTCCGTGAGGAGCAGATCTACCGCATGGACCACTACCTGGGCAAGGAGATGGTGCAGAGCCTCATGGTGCTGCGGTGCGCCGGGGGCACGGGAGGGGACCGGGGGCACCGGAGGGGACACGGGACGGCCCCTCACCCACCCTCACCCACCCCAGGTTTGGCAACCGCATCTTCGGGCCCATCTGGAACCGCGACAACGTCGCCTGCGTGGTGCTCACCTTCAAGGAACCCTTCGGCACCGAGGGCCGCGGCGGCTACTTCGACGACTTCGGCATCATCCGGTGAGGGTGGATGTCCCCCGTGTCCCCCGGTGTCCCCTCGGTGTCCCCCCGTGTCCCCCGACCCCCTGGCAGCGCCGGCTCCCCACAGGGACGTGATGCAGAACCACCTTCTGCAGCTGCTCTGCCTCGTGGCCATGGAGAAGCCGGCGTCCACTGACCCCGACGATGTCCGCGACGAGAAGGTGGGGACAGGAGGGACACAGGCGTGTCACCAACGCGTCACCACCCCCTGACACCGCACCGGTCACTGAGCTTTGTGTCCCTGACGGTCACGTCACGGCCACGGGGACCATCCCCAGGTGGCCCCAGGGTTGTGTCCCTTGGTTGTGTCCCCCTATGGCCACATCCCCCCACCCCAGGCGTGTCCCACCACCGTGCTCTTGAGGGTGGCCCCCAAAGCCACATCCCCCACAGCCACATCCCCAGCCATGTCCCACCACCCCATTATCGATGGTGGCCTCCCAAAAGCACATCCCCAACTACATCCCACCACCCCGTTATCAATGGTGGCCTCCCAAAACCATGTCCCCAACTACATCCCATCACCCCGTTATCAATGGTGGCCTCCCAAAACCATGTCCCCAACTACATCCCACCACCCCGTTATCAATGGTGGCCTCCCAAAACCATGTCCCCAACTACATCCCATCACCGCTTTCTTGATGGTGGCCCCCAAAACCATGTCCCCCCAGCCACATCCCCAGCCATGTCCCATCACCCCGTTACCGATGGTGGCTCCCCAAAGCCACAACTCCTGTGGCCATGTCCCAGACCACATCCTGTCACCACCTTCTTGTTGATGACCCCCCAAAGCCACATCCCCCAATGGCCACATCCCCACACCCCCATCCCATTGCCTGTTCTTACTGGTGGCCCCCCATAACCACATCCCCAACCCGTCCCACCCTGTGGTCTCACCGGTGCCCCATAACCAAGTGTCCCTCACGTGTCCCCCAGGTGAAGGTGCTCAAGTGCATCAGCCCTGTGGAGCTGCAGGATGTGGTGCTGGGCCAGTACGTGGGCAACCCCGAGGGCCCCCCCGAGGCACAGAAGGGCTACCTGGATGACCCCACGGTGCCCCCCGGCTCCACACGCCCACCTTCGCCACCGCCGTGCTGCGCGTGGCCAACGAGCGCTGGGACGGTGAGAGAGGCGCGACGATGGTGATGGTGATGGCTGTGATGGTGGCGGTGGCCATGGAGATGGTTGCCAAGGCCATGATATTTGTGGTTGTGATGATGGTGGTGATGATAGCAATGAGCATGGTGATGGCGGTTGCCATGGTGACAACGTTCACGGCTCTGATGATGATGGTGGTGGCCATGGTGACAGTGTTGATGGGGCATGATGGAGGTGATGATGGCAATGGCCGTGAGGATGATGAGGACGTTTGCCATGGAGATGGTGATGATGATGGCCGTGACGGTGACATTGATGAGCAGAGAATGACAGTGGTGGTGGCCAGGCTGATGGCAGTTGCCATGGTGATGATGTTCGTGGCTGTGATGATGATGATGGTGGTGATGATGATGACAATGACCATGATGATGGTGGTTCCCATGGTCATGGTGTTCATGGCTGTGCTCATGATGGTAATGATGGTGGTGGTGGCCGTGGAGATGGTGCTGATGATAGTGAGGATGCTGGTGGTGACCATGGAGATGGTGCTGATGATGGTGCTGATGATGGTGATGGCCACAATGGTGACACTGAGGACAGAGGACGACAGAGGTGTTGACCATGGTGATGGTTGGAATGATGATGAAGATGACGAGCAATGGGGATGTCTGTGATGATGATGATGATGGTGGTGACAATGCTGATGGTGTCCCAGGTGTGCTGCTGGTGCTGCACTGCAGGAACGCGCTGGGATGGGGATGGGTGGTGGTGAGGATTGTGATGACATCGATGATGATGGTGACAACAGTGATACCACTGATGGATGTTGATGACTTTGTTGATGGTGATGTTGGTGATGGTGATGGATGTTGATGATGTGGATGATGACGATGATGGTGTTGGGGAATGATGGTGATGATGATGATGATGACAGTGGTGCTGGATGTTGGCAATATTGATGATGATGATGATGATGGGGGATGATGATGATGACAGTGGTGCTGGATGTTGGCGATATTGATGATGACGATGATGATGGGGGATGATGATGATGACGGTGCTGGATGTTGATGATGTGGATGACGACGATGATGATGTTGGGGGATGATGATGATGATGATGACAGTGGTGCTGGATGTTGGCGATATTGATGATGACGATGTTGGTGGAAGTTGATGATGTTGATGACCATGATGATGTTGGTGGATGTTGACGATGATGATGACAGTGGTGCTGGACGTTGATGGGTGCTGATGACGATGTTGATGATGATGTTGACCATGATGATGACAATGGTGATGGACATTGATGATGATATTGATGATGATGACAATGTTAATGATATTGATGGATGTTGATGATGATGGCAACGGTGATGATGATGTTGACAATGTTGATGGTGACGGTATTGATGATGTTGATGGTGATGATAACAATGATGATGGACGTTGATGGATGTTGATGGATGTTGATGTTGATGGACGTTGATGGGCATTGATGACTGATGATGTTGACAATGTTGACGATGACAGTGTAGATGATGAGATCAATGATGTGGTCGATGATGATGCCGATGTTGAGGATGCCGATGTTGATAAGGTCAATGATGTTGATGACAACATTGGCAATGACAATGATGACCACAATGATGACCCCTCAGGTGTCCCCTCCATGCCATGCTCTGGGAAGGTGCTGGGATGGTGATGGATGGTGATGATGTTGACGATGGCGATGATGACAATGTTGATGGATGTTGATGACGATGATGACGATGTTGATGGATGACGATGTCGAGGATGGCAGTGACAGTGATGATGTTGATGGATGTCGACGATGCCAATGCCACTGTCCCCAGGTGTCCCCTTTGTCCTGCGCTGCAGGAAGGCACTGAAGGAGCGCAAGGCCGAGGTGCGGCTGCAGCGATGCAGGATGATGTTGATGATGACAATGGTGATGTTGATGATGATGACAACGATGGCAATGATGGGGATGTTGAGGGATGTTGATAACACTGATGATGTCAATGATGACAGCGGCAATGATGACAATGGCAGTGAATGACGATGATGATGGCGATGTTGATGGATGTTGATGACGATGATGATGCTGATGATGACAATGATGACAATGACAATGACAATGGTGTTGATAGTGATGTTGATGGATGTTGATGACGGTGGTGATGACGATGATGACAATGACAATGGTGTTGATGGTGCTGTTGATGGATGTTGATGACGATGGTGATGATGACGATGACGATGATGACAATGACAATGGTGTTGATGGCGATGTTGATGGATGTTGATGACGGTGGTGATGCTGATGATGACAATGACAATAATGACAATGGCAGTGAATGACAATGATGATGGCGCTGTTGATGGACGTTGATGATGATGATAGTGACAATGGTGTTGATGGTGCTGTTGATGGATGTTGATGACGATGATGACAATGACAATGGTGTTGATGGCGATGTTGATGGTGATGATGATGACAATGATGACAATGACAATGGTGTTGATGGCGACGTTGATGGATGTTGATGACGATGATGATGCTGATGATGACAATGACGATGATGACAATGCCAGTGCTGCTGTCCCCAGGTGTCCCCTTTGTCCTGCGCTGCGGGAAGGCGCTGAACGAGCGCAAGGCCGAGGTGCGGCTGCAGTTCCGGGAGGTGCCCGGGGACATCTTTGCGCAGCAGTGCAAGCGCAACGAGCTGGTGGTGCGGGTGCAGCCGCGCGAGGCCGTCTACGCCAAACTCAACACCAAGAAACCGGGCATGTTCCTGCGGCCCGAGGAGTCCGAGCTCGACCTCACCTACGGCAGCCGCTACAAGGTACTCGAAAACGGGCAGGGGGAAATGGGGTTTGGGGACACGGAAACGGAAACGGAGCATTGAGACCCCAAATGGGGTTTGGGGAGCCAAAACCGGGGCTGGAACCCCGAAATTGCAACACTGAGACTCAAAATTGGGGCATTGAAACCCAAAAATGGAACACTGACACCCCAAAATTGGGTGTGGAGACCCCACACCTGGGGGTGTTCCCCACACACCCGAGGCCACCTCAAACCCAGAGAAGCCCCCAACACCCCCAAACCCTGGGGTCCCCCTACACCTGGTGAGATCCCCCGAAGCCCAGGTGTCCCCCCGCACTTGGGGGTGCCCCGGACCCCCCCAGGCCCCTCCATTGCCCCCCAGGATGTGAAGCTGCCGGACGCCTACGAGCGGCTGCTGCTGGACGTCATCTGCGGGAACCAAATGCACTTCGTGCGCAGGTGAGACGGGACAGGTGACACCTGGGAACATGGGGGGACATGGGGGGACAGGGGGACAGGTGACACCTGGGAACATGGGGGGGACATGGGGAGAACAGGGGGGACAGAGGGACAGGTGACACCTGGGAATGGGGGACACGGGGGGAACAGGGGGACAGAGGGACAGGTGAGACATGGTGGGGGGAGGGCACAGGTGGGACATGGGGAGACAGGTGAAGCCAGTTTGGGGAGGGTGAGTGGGACCAGTTTGGGGGGAGGGAGATGGGATTTGGGAGGGGCAGGTGAGGGCCAGGTTAGGGGGAGCAGGTGGGATTTTGGCAGGGCGAAGATGGGACCAGTTTGGAGGAGCAGAGTGGACTGGTTTGAGGGGGGCAGGTGAGTCTGGGGAGGCAGGTGGGGTCTGGGGACAGGTGAGGCCAATTTGGGGAGGGAAGGCAGGAAGATGGGTGGGACCAGTTTGAGAGGACAGGTGGGACCATTTTGGGGGGGGGGGTGGGCAGGTGAGTCCAGTTTGGGGAGGGCAGGTGGGACTGGTTTGGGGGACAGGCGAGTCCCCTGGGGGGATGCTGGGACCAGTTTGGGGGGAACAGGTGACTCCAGTTCGGGGGGAAGATGGGACCAGTTTGGGGGCCCAGGTGAGCCCAGGTGAGGTTTGGGGAGGGTTTTGGGGTCCCCGGGCTCAGCTTTGGGGTGCCCCCCCCCCACAGTGACGAGCTGCGCGAGGCCTGGCGCATCTTCACCCCCCTCCTGCACCAGATCGAGCAGCGCCGCGAGCCGCCCATCCCCTACCCCTACGGCAGGTGAGGGGGAGGGGGGGCCCGGGGGGCTGCGGGCACCTGGGGCAGGAATTTGGGGCTCTGGGGGGCACCTGGGGCAGGAATTTGGGGCTCTGGGGGGCACCTGGGGAGGGCTTGGTCCCAGGGATCCCACTGGGAATTTGGGGGTCCAGGGGTTTGGGGGGTCCTGGGGTCCCAATGGGCTTTCGGGATGCTGGGGGTCCCGTTGGGGATTTGGGGGGTCCCAGGGGTCCCCCCTGACCACGTGTCCGCCCCTTTCCCAGCCGAGGCCCCCCGAGGCGGACGAGCTCCTGCGGCGGGTGGGGTTCCTGTACGAGGGCACCTATCGGTGGGTGCCCCCCCCGGGCCCGACCCCCACCCCTGACCCATGGCCGGACCCACGGGGGACCCTCAGAGGGGCCCCCAACAACACTCCAGGGCTCTGGCGGGGTTGGTGCCCTGTGGGACCACCCCCACCCCATAAGACCCCCAATCCTGTCCCATTGGACCCCCCCTGCCCCACAGCCCCCCCCACACTCCAGCCCCCCAAAAACACTCCTGGGCTGGGGCTGACTCCCATAACCCCCCCGCCCCATAGAGCCCCCAGTCCCACCCCATAGCCTCCCCTGGGCCCCCCAACCCCCCAGCTGGGACCAAAGCTCCCCTTCCCCCTCAATCAGCCTCCAAAGCTTAATTACCCCCTCATTACCTCTGCCCCCCCTCCCTGGGAGCAATTAATGATTAACCCCAATCAATTAATCAATTAACCCCCCATTAACCAGGACCAAATAAACGCATCTTTGGCTAATTAATTACCACCAGCACTTTGTAATTGCCCCCAGGCACTTATGGGGCAGAGTCCCCCTTGTTTGGAGGGTCACAGCCCCTCGTGGCGTTTATGGGGCAGAACCCCAACGCTTCGGGGGGGCCGAGACCCCTGGCACTGACGGGGCAGAGCCCCTCACTTGTGGGGCACCCCCAGCCCTGGCACTTATGGGGCACAATCCCCATGGCTGGGGGGGCAGAGGGGGGCGGGGCTGAGGCTCATGGGGATGTATGCTAATGAGGGTCTACGCTAATGAGGGTCTGCTGATGAGGGTCTATGCTGGTGAGGGTTTATGCTGGTGAGGGTCTATGCTAATGAGGGTCTATGCTAATGAGGGTCTACGCTAATGAGGGTCTGCTGATGAGGGTCTATGCTGGTGAGGGTTTATGCTGGTGAGGGTCTATGCTAATGACGGTTTATGCTAATTAAGGTTTATGCTAATGAGGGTCTATGTTAATGAGGGTCTATACTAGTGAGGGTTTATGCTAATGAGTGTTTATACTAGTGAGGATCTATGCTAATGAGGGTCTATGCTAATGAGGGTCTATGCTAATGAGGGCCTATGCTAGTGAGGGTCTATGCTAATGAGGGTCTATGCTAGTGAGGGTCTATGCTAATGAGGGTCTATGCTAATGAGGATCTATGCTAATGAGGCACCGCTGCCGTTGCCGGGGAACAGGCGAGGGGGGCTTGTGAGCGCAGAAGGGGCGGGGCCAGCGGCGGCAGCCAATCCGAGGCGGGGGGCAGGAGGGGCGGGGCCAGAGGGGCAGCAGCCAATCCAGAGGCGGCGGGGGGGGGGGCGGGGCCGCTGGAGAGCGGGGCGGGGCCGGGGGGCGGCCGCATCGGTGTCACCCGCACACCTGAGGGCTCACCGGTGTCACCGGTGTCACCCGCACACCTGAGGGCTCGCCGGTGTCACCGCTGTCACCCGCACACCTGAGGGCTCGCCGGTGTCACCCGCACACCTGAGGGCTCACCGGTGTCACCGGTGTCACCCGCACACCTGAGGGCCCGCGGGGGTTCCAGGCCGAGGGCGTGGCGGGGACAGGCCCAGGCGCGGGGGGCTGGGCGGGCCGTGGGCACAGCCGGGGCGATGGCACCGTCTGCACGGTGTCCCTGCGGCCGCTCCTCCTGAGAGCTGCTGAGCGCCAGGAGCTCCGAGCCGGCCACTCCTGGAGCCAGGGGGCCACAGGGACACTGCGGAGGCTCGTGGAAGCCGCGGGCTGGTGTGACACAGAGCGGCTCACGGAACCCAGGAGAGCGCTGTGACGCAAGGGAATCCCGTTTAACCGGTGTCAGCCAGGACAGAGCTGCGCCTCCTTGAACCCAGGTGCCCCTGGGAGCCCGCCAGGGCTCGTGGAGCTCCGGCTCAGTGGGACACAGCGTCTCGGTTTGGAGGCAGGCGCGGGCCGAGGGCGCGGGAGCCTCCTTTGGGACGGAAAATCCGGCCCCGTTCCCTCGGGATCGGTGTCGCTTTGGGATTGAGGGGCTTTGGGCACCGCGGCGGCAGAAGGAGCAGCGGTTCTGCCCTGGCGCGTCTGAGAGGGCGAACGAGCCCCGGCGCCGGCAGCGCCAGCAACGGAGCGGGCACCCGGTGCCGGTGCCACAGCCGGTGCCGGTACCAGAGGCAGTGCAGTACCAGAGCCGGTGCCGGTGCCAGGCGGTGCCAGTACCAGAGCTGGTGCAGTACGACAGCCGGTGCCGGTGCCAGAGCCGGTTCCAGAGCCGGTGCCAGAGCCTGCCAGAGCCGGTGCCGGTACCAGACCCGGTTCCAGACCCGGTTCCAGAGCCGGTTCCAGACCCGGTTCCGGCCCCTCTGGTCTCGGGCCCTTCCCCCGGGGCAGCTCCGCTCGCGGCCGCCAGGGGGCGCTGCTCGAGCGCGGTGCCGCCGAACGGCCCCGAACCGAGCCCGGGGGCGGCAGCGCCGGGGCCGGGCCGGGGCCGGGGCCGGGGCGGGGCCGGGGCCGTGGGGCGGGCGTGGTTTATTGGGCCCAGCGCGGGCGTGGGGATCGCGGCTCCGAACGCGGCCCCGGCTCTCCGCGCCGCAGCGCTCACGGTCCCGCTCGTGAATGTTCATCGCGGTGCCCGGGCGGGAGGGGTTGTACAAATCCCTTCTCGGAAGCGTCGATGGCATTGGCACTCGTGCCAGGCGCGCTGGGTGCCCTGGTGGCCGCACTGAGGAAGGCTCCTCTTCCTCCTCGGGCTCTTTCTGGCGCCCCTGGGCCGCCTCGGCCGCAACGCGCTGCCCGCCTTTCCCTCCCGGCACGCGCGGGGCTCCGCTGGCGGCGGCAGCGGCTTCTGCGCTCCTTTCCAAGGGCTCCTGTTCCTCCTGGCCTTGCGCTTCACGGTCGCTGACCCTTCCCAGTTCGCTCGTGCTCACGGCAGGGAGCCGGCGATCGGCTCCTTTCAGCGGCGCGCGCAGCCGGGGGGGACGGGAAAGGCGCTGCCTTCACCCCCCCGGGCAGCCGGGCCCGGTGCCCGGCGGGAGCCGCGGGAGCGGCGGCCGGAGCGGCGGGGACGGGCAGAGCCCCGGCTGGCAGAGGAGCTGTGCCAGACACTCGGCAGCTGCAGCGGGAGCCGCGGGCGGCCCGGCGGGCCGGGGCTGCGGGCTGCAGCGGCAGCCCGGAGCCGGAGCGGTGGCAGGGGCACGGCGGGGCTGGGCAGCGGCAGCCCGGAGCCGGAGCGGTGGCAGGGGCACGGGGCTGAGCAGCGGCAGCCCGGCTCCCCAGCGCGCCGGGAGAGGCTCCCCGGGAGGGAAAGGGGGCTCGGGACCCCGGGGTTTCTCACCTGAGGCACCCGAGCAGAGGGTGAAGGGCCCTGTTTTAGTGAAGGCCGGCTGTTAATGAGGCCCCAGTGCAACGGCCGCTCTCACGAACAGAGCTGCACTCACGGGAGAGGAAAGGCAGCAGGAGACGGAATCCTGCAGTGGTGACCAATTCTCCCCACAGCCACCGCTGCCTCTCTCCCCGCCGAAGGCCGAGAGCACCAGAGAGAGCTCGGAGCTGCGCCCAGCCCCCTCCCCAGCCCAGATCTCGGGTGTCTCTGCCCCTCTGAGCTGCGCCCAGCCCCCTCCCCAGCCCAGATCTCGGGTGTCTCTGCCCCTCGAGAGAAGCCCCCCAGCTCAGAGGGCCGCCAGCCGCTCCCTGCGGGGCAGCTTCTTCTGTCTCCTGAGGACGGCTCGTTGGTGTCTCCTGGCAACAAAGCGGGAGAAATTCCCCAGAGAGAAAGAAAGAAAAGGAAAACCCTGAACCTCCAACACCCAACTTCACCCCTGGATTGCTTCAAAGTGCCCCGAAATGTGTGCGCGGCTCGGGGGCGAGTGGGGGAAGCATTGGGACCCTTCCCCGTGTCCCAGCAGCTCCGCACCCAGCCGGGAGGAGGAGCAGGGCCGGGGTGGCAGAGAGTTCCCCCAAACTTCCCCCACACCGATGGCACAGCTGGGCACGGGCTGGCTCAGACTTTGTTGTCCACCTGCATCCCATGAGGGAGCAGAAAATCCCCCTGCAGCCAGGGACTCGGGAGGGTCGCGATCACAGAGTCCCAGAATCACAGCATGGATGAGGTTGGAAAGACTTTTGGGATCATCGCGTCCAACCTGGGACCCAACACCTCCTCACCAACCAAACCACGGCCCTGAGCGCCACGTCCAGGCTTTGTTAAACCTGTCCAGGCTTTGTTAAACCCCTCCAGGCTTTGTTAAACCCCTCCAGGCTTTGTTAAACCCCTCCCAGGACGGTGCCCCCAGCTCCTCCCTGGGCCGACCATTCCAGTGCCCAGTCACTCCTTCAGTGAAGGATTTTTTCCCAATGTCCAACCTGAGCTTCCCCTGGCGCAGTTCTCCTGTGTCCTCTCCTTCTGCCTGGCAGCAGAGCCCGAGCCCCCCGTGCCCCCTCCTGTCGGGGCGTTGAGGGGAATGGTGAGGGCTCCCCTGAGCCTCCTTCGCTCCGGGCTGAGCAGCCCCAGCTCC